>NW_020649637.1:550398-593244 GCF_003573695.1 Papaver somniferum
TCTTTCTTTTCGTGTTGGCTTTGTCTTTCTATTTGATTCAAGATAGATGAAATTTGTTAGGATTTGGATTAGTTCTGCAAGGTCTTTCATCCTTCTTCTATTGCGAAATTTGACTTCCTTCATATTTTCTTGAATTAACATACATAGAAATGCAATTTTTACTAGACATAATTCCTTAGAACATATAATTTGTGATTAAAATACATTTTTCAAACTTTTTCTGTTAATGATGAGTTTATCTAGTTTACAATTTAGTCTCAGAACTCAATTTCCAACTTATAACGAAATGTGTAGACTTTTTTGAGTTAAAGTATATAAAATTCAACATTTTTATGAACTCTTTCTTTTTGTGTTGGCTTTGTCTTTCTATTTGATTCAAGATAGATGAAATTTTTTAGGATTTGAATTAGTTCTGCATGGTCTTTCATCTTTCTTCTATTGTGAAATTTGACTTCCTTCATATTTTCTTGAATCAACGTACATAGAAATGCAATTACAATACATTTTTCAAACTTTTTCTGTTAAAGATGAGTTTATCTAGTTTATAATTTAGTCTCAAAAATCAATTTCAATGTATAACGAAGTGTGTAGACTTTTTTGAGTTAACATATATAAAATTCAACATTTTTATGAACTCTTTGTTTTTGTGTTGGCTTTGTCTTTCTATTTGATTTAAGATAGATGAAATTTGTTAGGATTTGGATTAGTTCTGCATGGTCTTTCATTCTTCTTCTATTGTGAAATCCGACTTCCTTCATATTTTCTTGAATCAACGTACATAGAAATGCAATTTTTACTAGACGTATTGCCTAAGAACATATTAATTGTAATTAAAAAACATTTTTCAAACTTTTGCTGTTAAAAATGAGTTTATGTAGTTAACAATTTAGTCTCGGAAATCAATTTTCGACTTATAACGAAATGTGTAGACTTTTTTGAGTTAACGTATATAAAATTCAACATTTTTATGAACTCTTTCTTTTTGTGTTGGCTTTGTCTTCTATTTGATTCAAGATAGATGAAATTTTTTAGGATTTGGATTAGTTCTGCATGGTCTTTCATCCTTCTTTTATTGTGAAATTTGACTTCCTTCATATTTTCTTGAATCAACGTACATAGAAATGCAATTCTTACTAGATGTATTGCCTATGAACATATTAATTGTAATTACAATACATTTTTCAAACTTTTTCTGTTAAAGATGAGTTTATCTAGTTTATAATTTAGTCTCAAAAATCAATTTCAGATGTATAATGAAGTGTGTAGACTTTTTTGAGTTAACATATATAAAATTCAACATTTTTATGAACTCTATCTTTTAATGTTGGCTTTGTCTTTCTATTTTATTCAAGATAGATGAAATTTGTTAGGATTTGGATTAGTTCTTCAAGGTCATTCATCCTTCTTCTATTGTGAAAGTTGACTTCCTTCATATTTTCTTGAATCAACGTACATAGAAATGCAATTTTTACTAGACGTATTGCCTAAGAACATATTAATTGTAATTACAAAACATTTTTCAAACTTTTTCTATTAAAAATGAGTTTATCTAGTTTACAATTTAGTCTCAGAAATCAATTTTCGACTTATAACGAAATGTTTAGACTTATTTGAGTTAACGTATATAAAATTCAACATTTTTTGAACTCTTTCTTTTTGTGTTGGCTTTGTCTTTCTATTTGATTTAAGATAGATGAAATTTGTTAGGATTTGGATTAGTTATGCATGGTGTTTCATTCTTCTTCTATTGTGAAATCCGACTTCCTTCATATTTTCTTTAATCAACGTACATAGAAATGCAATTTTTACTAGACGTATTGCCTTAAAACATATTAATTGTAATTACAATACATTTTTCAAACTTTTTCTGTTAAAGATGAGTTTATCTAGTTTACAATTTAGTCTTAGAAATTAAATTTCGACTTATAACGAAATGTGTAGACTTGTTTGAGTTAACGTATATAAAATTCAACATTTTTATGAACTCTTTGTTTTTGTGTTGGCTTTGTCTTCTATTTGATTCAAGATAGATGAAATTTGTTAGGATTTGGATTAGTTCTGCATGGTCTTTCATCCTTCTTCTATTGTGAAATTTGACTTCCTTCATATTTTCTTGAATCAACGTACATAGAAATGCAATTTTTACTAGATGTATTGCCTATGAACATATTAATTGTAATTACAATACATTTTTCAAACTTTTTCTTTTAAAGATGAGTTTATCTAGTTTACAATTTAGTCTTAGAAATTAAATTTCGACTTATAACGAAATGTGTAGACTTGTTTGAGTTAACGTATATAAAATTCAACATTTTTATGAACTCTTTGTTTTTGTGTTGGCTTTGGCTTCTATTTGATTTTAGATAGATGTAATTTGTTAGGATTTGGATTAGTTCTGCATGGTCTTTCATCCTTCTTCTATTGTGAAATTTTACTTCCTTCATATTTTCTTGAATCAATGTACATAGAAATGTAATTTTTACTAGACGTATTGCCTTAGAACATATTAATTGCAATTACAATACATTTTCAAACTTTTTTTGTTAAAGATGACTTTATCTAGTTTACAATTTAATCTCAGAAATAAATTTCCGACTTATAACGAAATGTGTCAACTTTTTTGAGTTAACGTATATAAAATTCAACATTTTTATGAACTCTTTCTTTTTGTGTTGGCTTTGTCTTTCTATTTGATTAAAGATAGATGAAATTTGTTAGGATTGGATTAGTTTTGCATGGTCTTTCATCCTTCTTCTATTGTGAAATTTGACTTCGTTCATATGTGTCAACTTTTTTGAGTTAATGTATATAAAATTCAACATTTTTATGAACTCTTTCTTTTTGTGTTGGATTTGTCTTTCTATTTGATTCAAGATAGATTAAATTTATTAGGATTTGGATTAGTTCTGCATGGTCTTTCATCCTTCTTCTATTGTGAAAGTTGACTTCCTTCATATTTTCTTGAATCAACGTACATAGAAATGCAATTTTTACCAGACGTATTCCCTAAGAACATATTAATTGTAATTCCACATTTTTATGAACTCTTTATTTTTGTATTGGCTTTGTCTTTCAATTTGATTCAAATAGATGAAATTTGTTACCATTTGGATTAATTCTGGCTGGTCTTTCATCCTTCTTCTATTGTGAAATTTGGCTTCCTTCATATTTTGTTGAATCAACGTACATAGAAATGCAATTTTTACTAGATGTATTGCCTTAAAACATATTAATTGTAATTACAATACATTTCTCAAACTTTTTCTGTTAAAGATGACTTTATCTAGTTTACAATTTAGTCTCAGAAATTAATTTCTGAGTTATAACGAAATGTGTAAACTTTTTTGAGTTAACATATATTAAATTCAACATTTTTATGAACTCTTTCTTTTTGTGTGGCTTTGTCTTTCTATTTGATTTAAGATAGATGAAATTTGTTAGGATTTTTATTAGTTCTGCATGGTCTTCCATCCTTCTTCTATTGTGAAATTTGACTTCGTTCATATTTTCTTGAATTAACGTACATAGAAATGCAATTTTTACCAGACGTATTGCCTTAGAACATATTAATTGTAATTACAATACAATTCTCAAACTTTTTCTGTTAAAGATGAGTTTATCTAGTTTACAATTCTTTCTTTTCGTGTTGGCTTTGTCTTTCTATTTGATTCAAGATAGATGAAATTTGTTAGGATTTGGATTAGTTATGCATGGTCTTTCATTCTTCTTCTATTGTGAAATCCGACTTCCTTCATATTTTCTTGAATCAACGTACATAGAAATGCAATTTTTACTAGACGTATTGCCTTAAAACATATTAATTGTAATTACAATACATTTTTCAAACTTTTTCTGTTAAAGATGAGTTTATCTAGTTTACAATTTAGTCTTAGAAATTAAATTTCGACTTATAACGAAATGTGTAGACTTGTTTGAGTTAACGTATATAAAATTCAACATTTTTATGAACTCTTTCTTTTTGTGTTGGCTTTGTCTTTCTATTTGATTCAAGATAGATGAAATTTGTTATGATTTGGATTAGTTCTGCATGGTCTTTCATCCTTCTTCTATTGTGAAATTTGACTTCGTTCATATGTGTCAACTTTTTTGAGTTAATGTATATAAAATTCAACATTTTTATGAACTCTTTCTTTTTGTGTTGGCTTTGTCTTTCTATTTGATTCAAGATAGATTAAATTTATTAGGATTTGGATTAGTTCTGCATGGTCTTTCATCCTTCTTCTATTGTGAAAGTTGACTTCCTTCATATTTTCTTGAATCAACGTACATAGAAATGCAATTTTTACCAGACGTATTCCCTAAGAACATATTAATTGTAATTCTACATTTTTATGAACTCTTTATTTTTGTATTGGCTTTGTCTTTCAATTTGATTCAAATAGATGAAATTTGTTACCATTTGGATTAATTCTGGCTGGTCTTTCATCCTTCTTCTATTGTGAAATTTGGCTTCCTTCATATTTTGTTGAATCAACGTACATAGAAATGCAATTTTTACTAGATGTATTGCCTTAAAACATATTAATTGTAATTACAATACATTTCTCAAACTTTTTCTGTTAAAGATGACTTTATCTAGTTTACAATTTAGTCTCAGAAATTAATTTCTGAGTTATAACGAAATGTGTAAACTTTTTTGAGTTAACATATATTAAATTCAACATTTTTATGAACTCTTTCTTTTTGTGTGGCTTTGTCTTTCTATTTGATTTAAGATAGATGAAATTTGTTAGGATTTTTATTAGTTCTGCATGGTCTTCCATCCTTCTTCTATTGTGAAATTTGACTTCGTTCATATTTTCTTGAATTAACGTACATAGAAATGCAATTTTTACCAGACGTATTGCCTTAGAACATATTAATTGTAATTACAATACAATTCTCAAACTTTTTCTGTTAAAGATGAGTTTATCTAGTTTACAATTCTTTCTTTTCGTGTTGGCTTTGTCTTTCTATTTGATTCAAGATAGATGAAATTTGTTAGGATTTGGATTAGTTATGCATGGTCTTTCATTCTTCTTCTATTGTGAAATCCGACTTCCTTCATATTTTCTTGAATCAACGTACATAGAAATGCAATTTTTACTAGACGTATTGCCTTAAAACATATTAATTGTAATTACAATACATTTTTCAAACTCTTTCTGTTAAAGATGAGTTTATCTAGTTTACAATTTAGTCTTAGAAATTAAATTTCGACTTATAACGAAATGTGTAGACTTGTTTGAGTTAACGTATATAAAATTCAACATTTTTATGAACTCTTTCTTTTTGTGTTGGCTTTGTCTTTCTATTTGATTCAAGATAGATGAAATTTGTTATGATTTGGATTAGTTCTGCATGGTCTTTCATCCTTCTTCTATTGTGAAATTTGACTTCGTTCATATGTGTCAACTTTTTTGAGTTAATGTATATAAAATTCAACATTTTTATGAACTCTTTCTTTTTGTGTTGGCTTTGTCTTTCTATTTGATTCAAGATAGATTAAATTTATTAGGATTTGGATTAGTTCTGCATGGTCTTTCATCCTTCTTCTATTGTGAAAGTTGACTTCCTTCATATTTTCTTGAATCAACGTACATAGAAATGCAATTTTTACCAGACGTATTCCCTAAGAACATATTAATTGTAATTCCACATTTTTATGAACTCTTTATTTTTGTATTGGCTTTGTCTTTCAATTTGATTCAAATAGATGAAATTTGTTACCATTTGGATTAATTCTGGCTGGTCTTTCATCCTTCTTCTATTGTGAAATTTGGCTTCCTTCATATTTTGTTGAATCAACGTACATAGAAATGCAATTTTTACTAGATGTATTGCCTTAAAACATATTAATTGTAATTACAATACATTTCTCAAACTTTTTCTGTTAAAGATGACTTTATCTAGTTTACAATTTAGTCTCAGAACTTAATTTCTGAGTTATAACGAAATGTGTAAACTTTTTTGAGTTAACATATATTAAATTCAACATTTTTATGAACTCTTTCTTTTTGTGTGGCTTTGTCTTTCTATTTGATTTAAGATAGATGAAATTTGTTAGGATTTTGATTAGTTCTGCATGGTCTTCCATCCTTCTTCTATTGTGAAATTTGACTTCGTTCATATTTTCTTGAATTAACGTACATAGAAATGCAATTTTTACCAGACGTATTGCCTTAGAACATATTAATTGTAATTACAATACAATTCTCAAACTTTTTCTGTTAAAGATGAGTTTATCTAGTTTACAATTCTTTCTTTTCGTGTTGGCTTTGTCTTTCTATTTGATTCAAGATAGATGAAATTTGTTAGGATTTGGATTAGTTCTGCAAGGTCTTTCATCCTTCTTCTATTGCGAAATTTGACTTCCTTCATATTTTCTTGAATTAACGTACATAGAAATGCAATTTTTACTAGACGTAATTCCTTAGAACATATAATTTGTGATTAAAATACATTTTTCAAACTTTTTCTGTTAATGATGAGTTTATCTAGTTTACAATTTAGTCTCAGAACTCAATTTCCAACTTATAACGAAATGTGTAGACTTTTTTGAGTTAAAGTATATAAAATTCAACATTTTTATGAACTCTTTCTTTTTGTGTTGGCTTTGTCTTTCTATTTGATTCAAGATAGATGAAATTTTTTAGGATTTGAATTAGTTCTGCATGGTCTTTCATCTTTCTTCTATTGTGAAATTTGACTTCCTTCATATTTTCTTGAATCAACGTACATAGAAATGCAATTACAATACATTTTTCAAACTTTTTCTGTTAAAGATGAGTTTATCTAGTTTATAATTTAGTCTCAAAAATCAATTTCAATGTATAACGAAGTGTGTAGACTTTTTTGAGTTAACATATATAAAATTCAACATTTTTATGAACTCTTTGTTTTTGTGTTGGCTTTGTCTTTCTATTTGATTTAAGATAGATGAAATTTGTTAGGATTTGGATTAGTTCTGCATGGTCTTTCATTCTTCTTCTATTGTGAAATCCGACTTCCTTCATATTTTCTTGAATCAACGTACATAGAAATGCAATTTTTACTAGACGTATTGCCTAAGAACATATTAATTGTAATTAAAAAACATTTTTCAAACTTTTGCTGTTAAAAATGAGTTTATGTAGTTAACAATTTAGTCTCGGAAATCAATTTTCGACTTATAACGAAATGTGTAGACTTTTTTGAGTTAACGTATATAAAATTCAACATTTTTATGAACTCTTTCTTTTTGTGTTGGCTTTGTCTTCTATTTGATTCAAGATAGATGAAATTTTTTAGGATTTGGATTAGTTCTGCATGGTCTTTCATCCTTCTTTTATTGTGAAATTTGACTTCCTTCATATTTTCTTGAATCAACGTACATAGAAATGCAATTCTTACTAGATGTATTGCCTATGAACATATTAATTGTAATTACAATACATTTTTCAAACTTTTTCTGTTAAAGATGAGTTTATCTAGTTTATAATTTAGTCTCAAAAATCAATTTCAGATGTATAATGAAGTGTGTAGACTTTTTTGAGTTAACATATATAAAATTCAACATTTTTATGAACTCTATCTTTTAATGTTGGCTTTGTCTTTCTATTTTATTCAAGATAGATGAAATTTGTTAGGATTTGGATTAGTTCTTCAAGGTCATTCATCCTTCTTCTATTGTGAAAGTTGACTTCCTTCATATTTTCTTGAATCAACGTACATAGAAATGCAATTTTTACTAGACGTATTGCCTAAGAACATATTAATTGTAATTACAAAACATTTTTCAAACTTTTTCTATTAAAAATGAGTTTATCTAGTTTACAATTTAGTCTCAGAAATCAATTTTCGACTTATAACGAAATGTTTAGACTTATTTGAGTTAACGTATATAAAATTCAACATTTTTATGAACTCTTTCTTTTTGTGTTGGCTTTGTCTTTCTATTTGATTTAAGATAGATGAAATTTGTTAGGATTTGGATTAGTTATGCATGGTGTTTCTTTCTACTTCTATTGTGAAATCCGACTTCCTTCATATTTTCTTTAATCAACGTACATAGAAATGCAATTTTTACTAGACGTATTGCCTTAAAACATATTAATTGTAATTACAATACATTTTTCAAACTTTTTCTGTTAAAGATGAGTTTATCTAGTTTACAATTTAGTCTTAGAAATTAAATTTCGACTTATAACGAAATGTGTAGACTTGTTTGAGTTAACGTATATAAAATTCAACATTTTTATGAACTCTTTGTTTTTGTGTTGGCTTTGTCTTCTATTTGATTCAAGATAGATGAAATTTGTTAGGATTTGGATTAGTTCTGCATGGTCTTTCATCCTTCTTCTATTGTGAAATTTGACTTCCTTCATATTTTCTTGAATCAACGTACATAGAAATGCAATTTTTACTAGATGTATTGCCTATGAACATATTAATTGTAATTACAATACATTTTTCAAACTTTTTCTTTTAAAGATGAGTTTATCTAGTTTACAATTTAGTCTTAGAAATTAAATTTCGACTTATAACGAAATGTGTAGACTTGTTTGAGTTAACGTATATAAAATTCAACATTTTTATGAACTCTTTGTTTTTGTGTTGGCTTTGGCTTCTATTTGATTTTAGATAGATGTAATTTGTTAGGATTTGGATTAGTTCTGCATGGTCTTTCATCCTTCTTCTATTGTGAAATTTTACTTCCTTCATATTTTCTTGAATCAATGTACATAGAAATGTAATTTTTACTAGACGTATTGCCTTAGAACATATTAATTGCAATTACAATACATTTTCAAACTTTTTTTGTTAAAGATGACTTTATCTAGTTTACAATTTAATCTCAGAAATAAATTTCCGACTTATAACGAAATGTGTCAACTTTTTTGAGTTAACGTATATAAAATTCAACATTTTTATGAACTCTTTCTTTTTGTGTTGGCTTTGTCTTTCTATTTGATTAAAGATAGATGAAATTTGTTAGGATTGGATTAGTTTTGCATGGTCTTTCATCCTTCTTCTATTATGAAATTTGACTTCGTTCATATGTGTCAACTTTTTTGAGTTAATGTATATAAAATTCAACATTTTTATGAACTCTTTCTTTTTGTGTTGGATTTGTCTTTCTATTTGATTCAAGATAGATTAAATTTATTAGGATTTGGATTAGTTCTGCATGGTCTTTCATCCTTCTTCTATTGTGAAAGTTGACTTCCTTCATATTTTCTTGAATCAACGTACATAGAAATGCAATTTTTACCAGACGTATTCCCTAAGAACATATTAATTGTAATTCCACATTTTTATGAACTCTTTATTTTTGTATTGGCTTTGTCTTTCAATTTGATTCAAATAGATGAAATTTGTTACCATTTGGATTAATTCTGGCTGGTCTTTCATCCTTCTTCTATTGTGAAATTTGGCTTCCTTCATATTTTGTTGAATCAACGTACATAGAAATGCAATTTTTACTAGATGTATTGCCTTAAAACATATTAATTGTAATTACAATACATTTCTCAAACTTTTTCTGTTAAAGATGACTTTATCTAGTTTACAATTTAGTCTCATAACTTAATTTCTGAGTTATAACGAAATGTGTAAACATTTTTGAGTTAACATATATTAAATTCAACATTTTTATGAACTCTTTCTTTTTGTGTGGCTTTGTCTTTCTATTTGATTTAAGATAGATGAAATTTGTTAGGATTTTGATTAGTTCTGCATGGTCTTCCATCCTTCTTCTATTGTGAAATTTGACTTCGTTCATATTTTCTTGAATTAACGTACATAGAAATGCAATTTTTACCAGACGTATTGCCTTAGAACATATTAATTGTAATTACAATACAATTCTCAAACTTTTTCTGTTAAAGATGAGTTTATCTAGTTTACAATTCTTTCTTTTCGTGTTGGCTTTGTCTTTCTATTTGATTCAAGATAGATGAAATTTGTTAGGATTTGGATTAGTTATGCATGGTCTTTCATTCTTCTTCTATTGTGAAATCCGACTTCCTTCATATTTTCTTGAATCAACGTACATAGAAATGCAATTTTTACTAGACGTATTGCCTTAAAACATATTAATTGTAATTACAATACATTTTTCAAACTCTTTCTGTTAAAGATGAGTTTATCTAGTTTACAATTTAGTCTTAGAAATTAAATTTCGACTTATAACGAAATGTGTAGACTTGTTTGAGTTAACGTATATAAAATTCAACATTTTTATGAACTCTTTCTTTTTGTGTTGGCTTTGTCTTTCTATTTGATTCAAGATAGATGAAATTTGTTATGATTTGGATTAGTTCTGCATGGTCTTTCATCCTTCTTCTATTGTGAAATTTGACTTCGTTCATATGTGTCAACTTTTTTGAGTTAATGTATATAAAATTCAACATTTTTATGAACTCTTTCTTTTTGTGTTGGCTTTGTCTTTCTATTTGATTCAAGATAGATTAAATTTATTAGGATTTGGATTAGTTCTGCATGGTCTTTCATCCTTCTTCTATTGTGAAAGTTGACTTCCTTCATATTTTCTTGAATCAACGTACATAGAAATGCAATTTTTACCAGACGTATTCCCTAAGAACATATTAATTGTAATTCCACATTTTTATGAACTCTTTATTTTTGTATTGGCTTTGTCTTTCAATTTGATTCAAATAGATGAAATTTGTTACCATTTGGATTAATTCTGGCTGGTCTTTCATCCTTCTTCTATTGTGAAATTTGGCTTCCTTCATATTTTGTTGAATCAACGTACATAGAAATGCAATTTTTACTAGATGTATTGCCTTAAAACATATTAATTGTAATTACAATACATTTCTCAAACTTTTTCTGTTAAAGATGACTTTATCTAGTTTACAATTTAGTCTCAGAACTTAATTTCTGAGTTATAACGAAATGTGTAAACTTTTTTGAGTTAACATATATTAAATTCAACATTTTTATGAACTCTTTCTTTTTGTGTGGCTTTGTCTTTCTATTTGATTTAAGATAGATGAAATTTGTTAGGATTTTGATTAGTTCTGCATGGTCTTCCATCCTTCTTCTATTGTGAAATTTGACTTCGTTCATATTTTCTTGAATTAACGTACATAGAAATGCAATTTTTACCAGACGTATTGCCTTAGAACATATTAATTGTAATTACAATACAATTCTCAAACTTTTTCTGTTAAAGATGAGTTTATCTAGTTTACAATTCTTTCTTTTCGTGTTGGCTTTGTCTTTCTATTTGATTCAAGATAGATGAAATTTGTTAGGATTTGGATTAGTTCTGCAAGGTCTTTCATCCTTCTTCTATTGTGAAATTTGACTTCCTTCATATTTTCTTGAATTAACGTACATAGAAATGCAATTTTTACTAGACGTAACTCCTTAGAACATATAATTTGTGATTAAAATACATTTTTCAAACTTTTTCTGTTAATGATGAGTTTATCTAGTTTACAATTTAGTCTCAGAACTCAATTTCCAACTTATAACGAAATGTGTAGACTTTTTTGAGTTAAAGTATATAAAATTCAACATTTTTATGAACTCTTTCTTTTTGTGTTGGCTTTGTCTTTCTATTTGATTCAAGATAGATGAAATTTGTTATGATTTGGATTAGTTCTGCATGGTATTTCATCTTTCATCTATTGTGAAATTTGACTTCCTTCATATTTTCTTGAATCAACGTACATAGAAATGCAATTTTTACTAGACGTATTGCCTTAGAACATATAAATTGCAATTACAATACATTTTTCAAACTTTTTCTGTTAAAGATGAGTTTATCTAGTTTACAATTTAGTCTGAGAAATCAATTTCCGACTTATAACGAAATGTGTAGACTTTTTTGAGTTAAAGTATATATAATTCAACATTTTTATGAACTCTTTCTTTTCGTGTTGGCTTTGTCGATCTATTTGATTCAAGATAGATGAAATTTGTTAGGATTTCGATTAGTTCTGCATGGTCTTTCATCCTTCTTCTATTGTGAAATTTGACTTAGTTCATATTTTCTTGAATTAACGTACATAGAAATGCAATTTTTACTAGACGTATTTCCTTAGAACATATTAATTGTAATTACAATACATTTCTCAAACTTTTTCTGTTAAAGATGAGTTTATCTAGTTTACAATTCTTTCTTTTCGTGTTGGCTTTGTCTTTCTATTTGTTCAAGATAGATGAAATTTGTTAGGATTTGGATTAGTTCTGCAAGGTCTTTCATCCTTCTTCTATTGCGAAATTTGACTTCCTTCATATTTTCTTGAATTAACGTACATAGAAATGCAATTTTTACTAGACGTAATTCCTTAGAACATATAATTTGTGATTAAAATACATTTTTCAAACTTTTTCTGTTATGATGAGTTTATCTAGTTTACAATTTAGTCTCAGAACTCAATTTCCAACTTATAACGAAATGTGTAGACTTTTTTGAGTTAAAGTATATAAAATTCAACATTTTTATGAACTCTTTGTTTTTGTGTTGGCTTTGTCTTTCTATTTGATTCAAGATAGATGAAATTTGTTAGGATTTGGATTAGTTCTGCATGGTCTTTCATCTTTCTTCTATTGTGAAATTTGACTTCCTTCATATTTTCTTGAATCAACGTACATAGAAATGCAATTTTTACTAGACGTATTGCCTTAGAACATATTAATTGTAATTACAATACATTTTTCAAACTTTTTTTTTTAAAGATGAGTTTATCTAGTTTACAATTTAGTCTCAGAAATCAATTTCTGACTTATAACGAAGTGTATAGACTTTTTTGAGTTAACGTATATTAAATTCAACATTTTTATGAACTCTTTATTTTTGTATTGGCTTTGTCTTTTAATTTGATTCAAATAGATGAAATTTGTTACCATTTGGATTAGTTCTGGCTGGTCTTTCATCCTTCTTCTATTGTGAAATTTGGCTTCCTACATATTTTCTTGAATCAACGTACATAGAAATACAATTTTTACTAGACGTATTGCCTAAGAACATATTAATTGTAATTACAATACATTTTTCAAACTTTTTCTGTTAAAGATGAGTTTATCTAGTTTACAATTTAGTCTCAGAAATCAATTTTCGACTTATAACGAAATGTGTTAACTTTTTTGAGTTAATGTATATAAAATTCAACATTTTTATGAACTCTTTCTTTTTGTGTTGGCTTTGTCTTTCTATTTGATTCAAGATAGATTAAATTTATTAGGATTTGGATTAGTTCTGCATGGTCTTTCATCCTTCTTCTATTGTGAAAGTTGACTTCCTTCATATTTTCTTGAATCAACGTACATAGAAATGCAATTTTTACCAGACGTATTCCCTAAGAACATATTAATTGTAATTCCACATTTTTATGAACTCTTTATTTTTGTATTGGCTTTGTCTTTCAATTTGATTCAAATAGATGAAATTTGTTACCATTTGGATTAATTCTGGCTGGTCTTTCATCCTTCTTCTATTGTGAAATTTGGCTTCCTTCATATTTTGTTGAATCAACGTACATAGAAATGCAATTTTTACTAGATGTATTGCCTTAAAACATATTAATTGTAATTACAATACATTTCTCAAACTTTTTCTGTTAAAGATGACTTTATCTAGTTTACAATTTAGTCTCAGAAATTAATTTCTGAGTTATAACGAAATGTGTAAACTTTTTTGAGTTAACATATATTAAATTCAACATTTTTATGAACTCTTTCTTTTTGTGTGGCTTTGTCTTTCTATTTGATTTAAGATAGATGAAATTTGTTAGGATTTTTATTAGTTCTGCATGGTCTTCCATCCTTCTTCTATTGTGAAATTTGACTTCGTTCATATTTTCTTGAATTAACGTACATAGAAATGCAATTTTTACCAGACGTATTGCCTTAGAACATATTAATTGTAATTACAATACAATTCTCAAACTTTTTCTGTTAAAGATGAGTTTATCTAGTTTACAATTCTTTCTTTTCGTGTTGGCTTTGTCTTTCTATTTGATTCAAGATAGATGAAATTTGTTAGGATTTGGATTAGTTATGCATGGTCTTTCATTCTTCTTCTATTGTGAAATCCGACTTCCTTCATATTTTCTTGAATCAACGTACATAGAAATGCAATTTTTACTAGACGTATTGCCTTAAAACATATTAATTGTAATTACAATACATTTTTCAAACTTTTTCTGTTAAAGATGAGTTTATCTAGTTTACAATTTAGTCTTAGAAATTAAATTTCGACTTATAACGAAATGTGTAGACTTGTTTGAGTTAACGTATATAAAATTCAACATTTTTATGAACTCTTTCTTTTTGTGTTGGCTTTGTCTTTCTATTTGATTCAAGATAGATGAAATTTGTTATGATTTGGATTAGTTCTGCATGGTCTTTCATCCTTCTTCTATTGTGAAATTTGACTTCGTTCATATGTGTCAACTTTTTTGAGTTAATGTATATAAAATTCAACATTTTTATGAACTCTTTCTTTTTGTGTTGGCTTTGTCTTTCTATTTGATTCAAGATAGATTAAATTTATTAGGATTTGGATTAGTTCTGCATGGTCTTTCATCCTTCTTCTATTGTGAAAGTTGACTTCCTTCATATTTTCTTGAATCAACGTACATAGAAATGCAATTTTTACCAGACGTATTCCCTAATAACATATTAATTGTAATTCCACATTTTTATGAACTCTTTATTTTTGTATTGGCTTTGTCTTTCAATTTAATTCAAATAGATGAAATTTGTTACCATTTGGATTAATTCTGGCTGGTCTTTCATCCTTCTTCTATTGTGAAATTTGGCTTCCTTCATATTTTGTTGAATCAACGTACATAGAAATGCAATTTTTACTAGATGTATTGCCTTAAAACATATTAATGGTAATTACAATACATTTCTCAAACTTTTTCTGTTAAAGATGACTTTATCTAGTTTACAATTTAGTCTCAGAACTTAATTTCTGAGTTATAACGAAATGTGTAAACTTTTTTGAGTTAACATATATTAAATTCAACATTTTTATGAACTCTTTCTTTTTGTGTGGCTTTGTCTTTCTATTTGATTTAAGATAGATGAAATTTGTTAGGATTTTGATTAGTTCTGCATGGTCTTCCATCCTTCTTCTATTGTGAAATTTGACTTCGTTCATATTTTCTTGAATTAACGTACATAGAAATGCAATTTTTACCAGACGTATTGCCTTAGAACATATTAATTGTAATTACAATACAATTCTCAAACTTTTTCTGTTAAAGATGAGTTTATCTAGTTTACAATTCTTTCTTTTCGTGTTGGCTTTGTCTTTCTATTTGATTCAAGATAGATGAAATTTGTTAGGATTTGGATTAGTTATGCATGGTCTTTCATTCTTCTTCTATTGTGAAATCCGACTTCCTTCATATTTTCTTGAATCAACGTACATAGAAATGCAATTTTTACTAGACGTATTGCCTTAAAACATATTAATTGTAATTACAATACATTTTTCAAACTCTTTCTGTTAAAGATGAGTTTATCTAGTTTACAATTTAGTCTTAGAAATTAAATTTCGACTTATAACGAAATGTGTAGACTTGTTTGAGTTAACGTATATAAAATTCAACATTTTTATGAACTCTTTCTTTTTGTGTTGGCTTTGTCTTTCTATTTGATTCAAGATAGATGAAATTTGTTATGATTTGGATTAGTTCTGCATGGTCTTTCATCCTTCTTCTATTGTGAAATTTGACTTCGTTCATATGTGTCAACTTTTTTGAGTTAATGTATATAAAATTCAACATTTTTATGAACTCTTTCTTTTTGTGTTGGCTTTGTCTTTCTATTTGATTCAAGATAGATTAAATTTATTAGGATTTGGATTAGTTCTGCATGGTCTTTCATCCTTCTTCTATTGTGAAAGTTGACTTCCTTCATATTTTCTTGAATCAACGTACATAGAAATGCAATTTTTACCAGACGTATTCCCTAAGAACATATTAATTGTAATTCCACATTTTTATGAACTCTTTATTTTTGTATTGGCTTTGTCTTTCAATTTGATTCAAATAGATGAAATTTGTTACCATTTGGATTAATTCTGGCTGGTCTTTCATCCTTCTTCTATTGTGAAATTTGGCTTCCTTCATATTTTGTTGAATCAACGTACATAGAAATGCAATTTTTACTAGATGTATTGCCTTAAAACATATTAATTGTAATTACAATACATTTCTCAAACTTTTTCTGTTAAAGATGACTTTATCTAGTTTACAATTTAGTCTCAGAAATTAATTTCTGAGTTATAACGAAATGTGTAAACTTTTTTGAGTTAACATATATTAAATTCAACATTTTTATGAACTCTTTCTTTTTGTGTGGCTTTGTCTTTCTATTTGATTTAAGATAGATGAAATTTGTTAGGATTTTTATTAGTTCTGCATGGTCTTCCATCCTTCTTCTATTGTGAAATTTGACTTCGTTCATATTTTCTTGAATTAACGTACATAGAAATGCAATTTTTACCAGACGTATTGCCTTAGAACATATTAATTGTAATTACAATACAATTCTCAAACTTTTTCTGTTAAAGATGAGTTTATCTAGTTTACAATTCTTTCTTTTCGTGTTGGCTTTGTCTTTCTATTTGATTCAAGATAGATGAAATTTGTTAGGATTTGGATTAGTTATGCATGGTCTTTCATTCTTCTTCTATTGTGAAATCCGACTTCCTTCATATTTTCTTGAATCAACGTACATAGAAATGCAATTTTTACTAGACGTATTGCCTTAAAACATATTAATTGTAATTACAATACATTTTTCAAACTTTTTCTGTTAAAGATGAGTTTATCTAGTTTACAATTTAGTCTCAGAAATCAATTTTCGACTTATAACGAAATGTGTAGACTTTTTTGAGTTAACGTATATAAAATTCAACATTTTTATGAACTCTTTCTTTTTGTGTTGGCTTTGTCTTTCTATTTGATTCAAGACTATTTGATTCAAGATAGATGAAATTTGTTAGGATTTGGATTAGTTCTGCATGGTCTTTCATCCTTCTTCTATTGTGAAATCCGACTTCCTTCATATTTTCTTGAATCAACGTACATAGACATGCAATTTTTACTAGACGTATTGCCTTAGAACATATTAATTGTAATTACAATACATTTTTCAAACTTTTTTTTTTAAAGATGAGTTTATCTAGTTTACAATTTAGTCTCAGAAATCAATTTCTGACTTATAACGAAGTGTATAGACTTTTTTGAGTTAACGTATATTAAATTCAACATTTTTATGAACTCTTTATTTTTGTATTGGCTTTGTCTTTTAATTTGATTCAAATAGATGAAATTTGTTACCATTTGGATTAGTTCTGGCTGGTCTTTCATCCTTCTTCTATTGTGAAATTTGGCTTCCTACATATTTTCTTGAATCAACGTACATAGAAATACAATTTTTACTAGACGTATTGCCTAAGAACATATTAATTGTAATTACAATACATTTTTCAAACTTTTTCTGTTAAAGATGAGTTTATCTAGTTTACAATTTAGTCTCAGAAATCAATTTTCGACTTATAACGAAATGTGTTAACTTTTTTGAGTTAATGTATATAAAATTCAACATTTTTATGAACTCTTTCTTTTTGTGTTGGCTTTGTCTTTCTATTTGATTCAAGATAGATTAAATTTATTAGGATTTGGATTAGTTCTGCATGGTCTTTCATCCTTCTTCTATTGTGAAAGTTGACTTCCTTCATATTTTCTTGAATCAACGTACATAGAAATGCAATTTTTACCAGACGTATTCCCTAAGAACATATTAATTGTAATTCCACATTTTTATGAACTCTTTATTTTTGTATTGGCTTTGTCTTTCAATTTGATTCAAATAGATGAAATTTGTTACCATTTGGATTAATTCTGGCTGGTCTTTCATCCTTCTTCTATTGTGAAATTTGGCTTCCTTCATATTTTGTTGAATCAACGTACATAGAAATGCAATTTTTACTAGATGTATTGCCTTAAAACATATTAATTGTAATTACAATACATTTCTCAAACTTTTTCTGTTAAAGATGACTTTATCTAGTTTACAATTTAGTCTCAGAAATTAATTTCTGAGTTATAACGAAATGTGTAAACTTTTTTGAGTTAACATATATTAAATTCAACATTTTTATGAACTCTTTCTTTTTGTGTGGCTTTGTCTTTCTATTTGATTTAAGATAGATGAAATTTGTTAGGATTTTGATTAGTTCTGCATGGTCTTCCATCCTTCTTCTATTGTGAAATTTGACTTCGTTCATATTTTCTTGAATTAACGTACATAGAAATGCAGTTTTTACCAGACGTATTGCCTTAGAACATATTAATTGTAATTACAATACAATTCTCAAACTTTTTCTGTTAAAGATGAGTTTATCTAGTTTACAATGTTTTCTTTTCGTGTTGGCTTTGTCTTTCTATTTGATTCAAGATAGATGAAATTTGTTAGGATTTGGATTAGTTCTGCAAGGTCTTTCATCCTTCTTCTATTGTGAAATTTGACTTCCTTCATATTTTCTTGAATTAACGTACATAGAAATGCAATTTTTACTAGACGTAACTCCTTAGAACATATAATTTGTGATTAAAATACATTTTTCAAACTTTTTCTGTTAATGATGAGTTTATCTAGTTTACAATTTAGTCTCAGAACTCAATTTCCAACTTATAACGAAATGTGTAGACTTTTTTGAGTTAAAGTATATAAAATTCAACATTTTTATGAACTCTTTCTTTTTGTGTTGGCTTTGTCTTTCTATTTGATTCAAGATAGATGAAATTTGTTATGATTTGGATTAGTTCTGCATGGTATTTCATCTTTCATCTATTGTGAAATTTGACTTCCTTCATATTTTCTTGAATCAACGTACATAGAAATGCAATTTTTACTAGACGTATTGCCTTAGAACATATAAATTGCAATTACAATACATTTTTCAAACTTTTTCTGTTAAAGATGAGTTTATCTAGTTTACAATTTAGTCTGAGAAATCAATTTCCGACTTATAACGAAATGTGTAGACTTTTTTGAGTTAAAGTATATATAATTCAACATTTTTATGAACTCTTTCTTTTCGTGTTGGCTTTGTCGATCTATTTGATTCAAGATAGATGAAATTTGTTAGGATTTCGATTAGTTCTGCATGGTCTTTCATCCTTCTTCTATTGTGAAATTTGACTTAGTTCATATTTTCTTGAATTAACGTACATAGAAATGCAATTTTTACTAGACGTATTTCCTTAGAACATATTAATTGTAATTACAATACATTTCTCAAACTTTTTCTGTTAAAGATGAGTTTATCTAGTTTACAATTCTTTCTTTTCGTGTTGGCTTTGTCTTTCTATTTGTTCAAGATAGATGAAATTTGTTAGGATTTGGATTAGTTCTGCAAGGTCTTTCATCCTTCTTCTATTGCGAAATTTGACTTCCTTCATATTTTCTTGAATTAACGTACATAGAAATGCAATTTTTACTAGACGTAATTCCTTAGAACATATAATTTGTGATTAAAATACATTTTTCAAACTTTTTCTGTTATGATGAGTTTATCTAGTTTACAATTTAGTCTCAGAACTCAATTTCCAACTTATAACGAAATGTGTAGACTTTTTTGAGTTAAAGTATATAAAATTCAACATTTTTATGAACTCTTTGTTTTTGTGTTGGCTTTGTCTTTCTATTTGATTCAAGATAGATGAAATTTGTTAGGATTTGGATTAGTTCTGCATGGTCTTTCATCTTTCTTCTATTGTGAAATTTGACTTCCTTCATATTTTCTTGAATCAACGTACATAGAAATGCAATTTTTACTAGACGTATTGCCTTAGAACATATTAATTGTAATTACAATACATTTTTCAAACTTTTTTTTTTAAAGATGAGTTTATCTAGTTTACAATTTAGTCTCAGAAATCAATTTCTGACTTATAACGAAGTGTATAGACTTTTTTGAGTTAACGTATATTAAATTCAACATTTTTATGAACTCTTTATTTTTGTATTGGCTTTGTCTTTTAATTTGATTCAAATAGATGAAATTTGTTACCATTTGGATTAGTTCTGGCTGGTCTTTCATCCTTCTTCTATTGTGAAATTTGGCTTCCTACATATTTTCTTGAATCAACGTACATAGAAATACAATTTTTACTAGACGTATTGCCTAAGAACATATTAATTGTAATTACAATACATTTTTCAAACTTTTTCTGTTAAAGATGAGTTTATCTAGTTTACAATTTAGTCTCAGAAATCAATTTTCGACTTATAACGAAATGTGTTAACTTTTTTGAGTTAATGTATATTAAATTCAACATTTTTATGAACTCTTTCTTTTTGTGTTGGCTTTGTCTTTCTATTGGATTGAAGATAGATGAAATTTGTTAGGATTTGGATTAGTTCTGCATGGTCTTTCATCCTACTTCTATTATGAAATTTGACTTCCTTCATATTTTCTTGAATCAACATACATAGAAATGCAAATTTTACTAGACGTATTTCCTTAAATTATATTAATTGTAATTACAATACATTTTTCAAACTTTTTCTGTTAAAGATGAGTTTTTCTAGTTTATAATTTATTCTCAGAAATCAATTTCAGATGTATAACGAAGTGTGTAGACTTTTTTGAGTTAACATATATAAAATTCAACATTTTTATGAACTCTTTCTTTTTGTGTTGGCTTTGTCTTTCTGTTTGATTTAAGATAGATGAAATTTGTTAGGATTTGGATTAGTTCTGCAAGGTCTTTCATCCTTCTTCTATTGTGAAAGTTGACTTCCTTCATATTTTCTTGAATCAACGTACATAGAAATGCAATTTTTACTAGACGTATTGCCTAAGAACATATTAATTGTAATTACAATACATTTTTCAAACTTTTTTTTTAAAGATGAGTTTATCTAGTTTACAATTTAGTCTCAGAAATCAATTTCTGACTTATAACGAAGTGTATAGACTTTTTTGAGTTAACGTATATTAAATTCAACATTTTTATGAACTCTTTCTTTTTGTGTTGGCTTTGTCTTTCTATTGGATTCAAGATAGATGAAATTTGTTAGGATTTGGATTAGTTCTGCATGGTCTTTCATCCTACTTCTATTGTGAAATTTGACTTCCTTCATATTTTCTTGAATCAACATACATAGAAATGCAAATTTTACTAGACGTATTTCCTTAAATTATATTAATTGTAATTACAATACATTTTTCAAACTTTTTCTGTTAAAGATGAGTTTATCTAGTTTACAATTTAGTCTCAGAAATCAATTTTCGACTTATAACGAAATGTGTAGACTTTTTTGAGTTAACGTATATAAAATTCAACATTTTTATGAACTCTTTCTTTTTGTGTTGGCTTTGTCTTTCTATTTGATTCAAGACTATTTGATTCAAGATAGATGAAATTTGTTAGGATTTGGATTAGTTCTGCATGGTCTTTCATCCTTCTTCTATTGTGAAATCCGACTTCCTTCATATTTTCTTGAATCAACGTACATAGACATGCAATTTTTACTAGACGTATTGCCTTAGAACATATTAATTGTAATTACAATACATTTTTCAAACTTTTTCTGTTAAAGATGAGTTTATCTAGTTTACAATTTAGTCTCAGAAATCAATTTTCGACTTATAACGAAATGTGTAGACTTTTTTGAGTTAACGTATATAAAATTCAACATTTTTATGAACTCTATCTTTTTGTATTGGCTTTGTCTTTCTATTTGATTCAAGATATATGAAATTTGTTAGGATTTGGATTAGTTCTGCATGGTCTTTCATCCTTCTTCTAATGTGAAACTTGACTTCCTTCATATTTTCTTGAATCAACGTACATAGAAATGCAAATTTTACTAGACGTATTTCCTTAAAACATATTAATTGTAATTACAATACATTTTTCAAACTTTTTCTGTTAAAGATGTGTTTATCTAGTTTACAATTTAGTCTCAGAAATCAATTTCCGACTTATACCGAAATGTGTAGACTTTTTTGAGTTAAAGTATATAAAAGTCAACATTTTTATGAACTCTTTCTTTTTGTGTTGGATTTGTCTTTCTATTTGATTCAAGATAGATGAAGTTTGTTAGGATTTGGATTAGTTCAGCATGGTCTTTCATCCTTCTTCTATTGTGAAATCCGACTTCCTTCATATTTTCTTGAATCAACGTACATAGAAATGCAATTTTTACTAGACGTATTGCCTTAGAACATATTAATTGTAATTACAATACATTTCTCAAACTTTTTCTGTTAAAGATGAGTTTATCTAGTTTACAATTTAGTCTCAGAAATCAATTTTCGACTTATAACGAAATGTGTAGACTTTTTTGAGTTAACGTATATAAAATTCAACATTTTTATGAACTCTTTCTTTTTGTGTTGGCTTTGTCTTTCTATTTTATTCAAGACTATTTGATTCAAGATAGATGAAATTTGTTAGGATTTGGATTAGTTCTGCAAGGTCTTTCATACTTCTTCTATTGTGAAATTTGACTTCCTTCATATTTTCTTGAATCAACGTACATAGAAATGCAATTTTTACTAGACGTATTGCCTTAGAACATATTAATTGTAATTACAATACATTTTTCAAACATTTTCTGTTAAAGATGAGTTTATCTAGTTTACAATTTAGTCTCAGAAATCAATTTCCGACTTATAACGAAATGTGTAGACTTTTTTGAGTTAACGTATATAAAATTCAACATTTTTATGAACTCTTTCTTTTTGTGTTGGCTTTGTCTTTTTATTTGATTCAAGATAGATGGAATTTGTTAGGATTTGGATTAGTTCTACATGGTCTTTCATCCTTCTTCTATTGTGAAATTTGACTTCCTTCATATTTTCTTGAATCAAATGTACATAGAAATGCAATTTTTACTAGACATATTGCCTTAGAACCTATTAATTGTAATCACAATACATTTTTCAAACTTTTTCTGTTAAAGATGAGTTTATCTAGTTTACAATTTAGTCTCAGAAATCAATTTTCGACTTATAACGAAATGTGTAGACTTTTTTGAGTTAACGTATATAAAATTCAACATTTTTATGAACTCTTTCTTTTTGTGTTGGCTTTGTCTTTCTATTTGATTCAAGATAGATGAAATATGTTAGGATTTGGATTAGTTCTGCATGGTCTTTCATCCTTCTTCTATTGTGAAATTTGACTTCCTTCATATTTTCTTGAATCAACATACATAGAAATGCAATTTTTACTAGTCGTATTACCTTAGAACATATTAATTGTAATTACAATACACTTGTATTGGCTTTGTCTTTCAATTTTATTCAAATAGATGAAATTTGTAAGGATTTGGATTAGTTCTGCAAGGTCTTTCATACTTCTTCTATTGTGAAATTTGACTTCCTTCATATTTTCTTGAATCGACGTACATAGAAATGCAATTTTTACTAGACGTATTCCCTTAGAACATATTAATTGTAATTACAATACATTTTTCAAATTTTTTCTGTTAAAGATGAGTTTATCTAGTTTACAATTTAGTCTCAGAAATCAATTTTCGACTTATAACGAAATGTGTAGACTTTTTTGAGTTAACGTATGTAAAATTCAACATTTTTATGAACTCTTTCTTTTTGTGTTGGCTTTGTCTTTCTATTTGATTCAAGACTATTTGATTCAAGATAGATGAAATTTGTTAGGATTTGGATTAGTTCTGCATGGTCTTTTATCCTTCTTCTATTGTGAAATCCGACTTCCTTCATATTTTCTTGAATCAACGTACATAGAAATGCAATTTTTACTAGACGTATTGCCTTAGAACATATTAATCGTAATTACAATACATTTTTCAAACTTTTTCTGTTAAAGATGAGTTTATCTAGTTTACAATTTAGTCTCAGAAATCAATTTTCGACTTATAACGAAATGTGTCAACTTTTTTGAGTTAACGTATATTAAATTCAACATTTTTATGAACTCTTTGTTTTTGTGTTGGCTTTGTCTTTCTATTGGATTCAAGATAGATGAAATTTGTTAGGATTTGGATTAGTTCTGCATGGTCTTTCATCCTACTTCTATTGTGAAATTTGACTTCCTTCATATTTTCTTGAATCAACATACATAGAAATGCAAATTTTACTAGACGTATTTCCTTAAATTATATTAATTGTAATTACAATACATTTTTCAAACTTTTTCTGTTAAAGATGAGTTTATCTAGTTTACAATTTAGTCACAGAAATCAATTTTCGACTTATAACGAAATGTGTAGACTTTTTTGAGTTAACGTATATAAAATTCAACATTTTTATGAACTCTTTCTTTTTGTGTTGGCTTTGTCTTTCTATTTGATTCAAGACTATTTGATTCAAGATAGATGAAATTTGTTAGGATTTGGATTAGTTCTGCATGGTCTTTCATCCTTCTTCTATTGTGAAATCCGACTTCCTTCATATTTTCTTGAATCAACGTACATAGAAATGCAATTTTTACTAGACGTATTGCCTTAGAACATATTAATTGTAATTACAATACACTTGTATTGGCTTTGTCTTTCAATTTGATTCAAATAGATGAAATTTGTTAGGATTTGGATTAGTTCTGCAAGGTCTTTCATACTTCTTCTATTGTGAAATTTGACTTCCTTCATATTTTCTTGAATCAACGTACATAGAAATGCAATTTTTACTAGACGTATTGCCTTAGAACATATTAATTTTAATTACAATACATTTTTCAAACTTTTTCTGTTAAAGATGAGTTTATCTAGTTTACAATTTAGTCTCAGAAATCAATTTTTGACTTATAACGAAATGTGTCAACTTTTTTGAGTTAACGTATATAAAATTCAACATTTTTATGAACTCTTTCTTTTTGTGTTGGCTTTGTCTTTCTATTTGATTCAAGATAGATGAAATTTGTTAGGATTTGTATTAGTTCTGCATGGTCTTTCATCCTTCTTTTATTGTGAAATTTGACTTCCTTCATATTTTCTTGAATCAACGTACATAGAAATGCAATTTTTACTAGACGTATTGCCTTAAAAAATATTAATTGTAATTACAATACATTTTTCAAACTTTTTCTGTTAAAGATGAGTTTATCTAGTTTACAATTTAGTCTCAGAAATCAATTTCCGACTTATAACGAAATGTGTAGAGTTTTTTGAGTTAACGTATATAAAATTCAACATTTTTATGAACTCTTTCTTTTTGTGTTGGCTTTGTCTTTCTATTTGATTCAAGATAGATGAAATTTGTTAGGATTTCGATTAGTTCTGCATGGTCTTTCATCCTTCTTCTATTGTGAAATTCGACTTCCTTCATATTTTCTTGAATCAACATACATAGAAATGCAATTTTTACTAGACGTATTGCCTTAGAACATATTAATTGTAATTACAATACACTTGTATTGGCTTTGTCTTTCAATTTGATTCAAATAGATGAAATTTGTTAGGATTTGGACTAGTTCTGCAAGGTCTTTCATACTTCTTCTATTGTGAAATTTGACTTCCTTCATATTTTCTTGAATCAACGTACATGGAAATGCAATTTTTACTAGACGTATTGCCTTAGAACATATTAATTGTAATTACAATACATTTTTCAAACTTTTTCTGTTAAAGATGAGTTTATCTAGTTTACAATTTAGTCTCAGAAATCAATTTTCGACTTATAACGAAATGTGTAGACTTTTTTGAGTTAACGTATATAAAATTCAACATTTTTATGAACTCTATCTTTTTGTATTGGCTTTGTCTTTCTATTTGATTCAAGATATATGAAATTTGTTAGGATTTGGATTAGTTCTGCATGGTCTTTCATCCTTCTTCTAATGTGAAATTTGACTTCCTTCATATTTTCTTGAATCAACGTACATAGAAATGCAAATTTTACTAGACGTATTTCCTTAAAACATATTAATTGTAATTACAATACATTTTTCAAACTTTTTCTGTTAAAGATGAGTTTATCTAGTTTACAATTTAGTCTCAGAAATCAATTTTCGACTTATAACAAAATGTGTAGATTTTTTGAGTTAACGTATATAAAATTCAACATTTTTATGAACTCTTTCTTTTTGTGTTGGCTTTGTATTTCTATTTGATTCAAGACTATTTGATTCAAGATAGATGAAATTTGTTAGGATTTGGATTAGTTCTGCATGGTCTTTCATCCTTCTTCTATTGTGAAATTTGACTTCCTTCACATTTTCTTGAATCAACATACATAGAAATGCAATTCTTACTAGACGTATTGCCTTAGAACACATTAATTGTAATTAAAATACATTTTTCAAACTTTTCCTGTTAAAGATGAGTTTATCTAATTTACAATTTAGTCTCAGAAATCAATTTCCGACTTATACCGAAATGTGTAGACTTTTTTGAGTTAAAGTATATAAAAGTCAACATTTTTATGAACTCTTTCTTTTTGTGTTGGATTTGTCTTTCTATTTGATTCAAGATAGATGAAGTTTGTTAGGATTTGGATTAGTTCAGCATGGTCTTTCATCCTTCTTCTATTGTGAAATCCGACTTCCTTCATATTTTCTTGAATCAACGTACATAGAAATGCAATTTTTACTAGACGTATTGCCTTAGAACATATTAATTGTAATTACAATACATTTCTCAAACTTTTTCTGTTAAAGATGAGTTTATCTAGTTTACAATACTTTCTTTTCGTGTTGGCTTTGTCTTTCTATTTGATTCAATATAGATGAAATTTGTTAGGATTTGGATTAGTTCTGCAAGGTCTTTCATCCTTCTTCTATTGCGAAATTTGACTTCCTTCATATTTTCTTGAATTAACGTACATAGAAATGCAATTTTTACTAGACGTAATTCCTTAGAACATATAATTTGTGATTAAAATACATTTTTCAAACTTTTTCTGTTAATGATGAGTTTATCTAGTTTACAATTTAGTCTCAGAACTCAATTTCCAACTTATAACGAAATGTGTAGACTTTTTTGAGTTAAAGTATATAAAATTCAACATTTCTATGAACTCTTTGTTTTTGTGTTGGCTTTGTCTTTCTATTTGATTCAAGATAGATGAAATTTGTTAGGATTTGGATTAGTTCTGCATGGTCTTTCATCTTTCTTCTATTGTGAAATTTGACTTCCTTCATATTTTCTTGAATCAACGTACATAGAAATGCAATTTTTACTAGACGTATTGCCTTAGAACATATTAATTGTAATTACAATACATTTTTCAAACTTTTTTTTTTAAAAATGAGTTTATCTAGTTTACAATTTAGTCTCAGAAATCAATTTCTGACTTATAACGAAGTGTATAGACTTTTTTGAGTTAACATATGTAAAATTCAACATTTTTATGAACTCTTTCTTTTTGTGTTTGCTTTGTCTTTCTATTTGATTTAAGATAGATGAAATTTGTTAGGATTTGGATTAGTTCAGCATGGTCTTTCATCCTACTTCTATTGTGAAATTTGACTTCCTTCATATTTTCTTGAATCAACGTACATAGAAATGCAATTTTACTAGACGTATTGCCTTAGAACATATTAATTGTAATTACAATACGTTTTTCAAACTTTTTTTTTTAAAGATGAGTTTATCTAGTTTACAATTTAGTCTTAGAAATTAAATTTCGACTTATAACGAAATGTGTAGACTTGTTTGAGTTAACGTATATAAAATTCAACATTTTTATGAACTCTTTCTTTTTGTGTTGGCTTTGTCTTTCTATTTGATTCAAGATAGATGAAATTTGTTATGATTTGGATTAGTTCTGCATGGTCTTTCATCCTTCTTCTATTGTGAAATTTGACTTCGTTCATATGTGTCAACTTTTTTGAGTTAATGTATATAAAATTCAACATTTTTATGAACTCTTTCTTTTTGTGTTGGCTTTGTCTTTCTATTTGATTCAAGATAGATTAAATTTATTAGGATTTGGATTAGTTCTGCATGGTCTTTCATCCTTCTTCTATTGTGAAAGTTGACTTCCTTCATATTTTCTTGAATCAACGTACATAGAAATGCAATTTTTACCAGACGTATTCCCTAAGAACATATTAATTGTAATTCCACATTTTTATGAACTCTTTATTTTTGTATTGGCTTTGTCTTTCAATTTGATTCAAATAGATGAAATTTGTTACCATTTGGATTAATTCTGGCTGGTCTTTCATCCTTCTTCTATTGTGAAATTTGGCTTCCTTCATATTTTGTTGAATCAACGTACATAGAAATGCAATTTTTACTAGATGTATTGCCTTAAAACATATTAATTGTAATTACAATACATTTCTCAAACTTTTTCTGTTAAAGATGACTTTATCTAGTTTACAATTTAGTCTCAGAACTTAATTTCTGAGTTATAACGAAATGTGTAAACTTTTTTGAGTTAACATATATTAAATTCAACATTTTTATGAACTCTTTCTTTTTGTGTGGCTTTGTCTTTCTATTTGATTTAAGATAGATGAAATTTGTTAGGATTTTGATTAGTTCTGCATGGTCTTCCATCCTTCTTCTATTGTGAAATTTGACTTCGTTCATATTTTCTTGAATTAACGTACATAGAAATGCAATTTTTACCAGACGTATTGCCTTAGAACATATTAATTGTAATTACAATACAATTCTCAAACTTTTTCTGTTAAAGATGAGTTTATCTAGTTTACAATTCTTTCTTTTCGTGTTGGCTTTGTCTTTCTATTTGATTCAAGATAGATGAAATTTGTTAGGATTTGGATTAGTTATGCATGGTCTTTCATTCTTCTTCTATTGTGAAATCCGACTTCCTTCATATTTTCTTGAATCAACGTACATAGAAATGCAATTTTTACTAGACGTATTGCCTTAAAACATATTAATTGTAATTACAATACATTTTTCAAACTTTTTCTGTTAAAGATGAGTTTATCTAGTTTACAATTTAGTCTCAGAAATCAATTTTCGACTTATAACGAAATGTGTAGACTTTTTTGAGTTAACGTATATAAAATTCAACATTTTTATGAACTCTTTATTTTTGTGTGGGCTTTGTCTTTCTATTTGATTCAAGATAGATGAAATTTGTTAGGATTTGGATTAGTTCTTCATGGTCTTTCATCCTTCTTCTATTGTGAAATTTGACTTCCTTCATATTTTCTCGAATCAACGTACATAGAAATACAATTTTTGCTAGACGTATTGCCTTAGAACATATTAATTGTAATTACAATACATTTTTCAAACTTTTTCTGTTAAAGATGAGTTTATCTAGTTTACAATTTAGTCTCAGAAATCAATTTTCGACTTATAACGAAATGTGTAGACTTTTTTGAGTTAACGTATATAAAATTCAACATTTTTATGAACTCTTTCTTTTTGTGTTGGCTTTGTCTTTCTATTTGATTCAAGATAGATGAAATTTTTTAGGATTTGGATTAGTTCTGCATGGTCTTTCATCCTTCTTCTATTGTGAAATTCGACTTCCTTCATATTTTCTTGAATCAACGTACATAGAATGCAATTTTTACTAGACGTATTGCCTTAGAACATATTAATTGTAATTACAATACATTTTTCAAACTTTTTCTGTTAAAGATGAGTTTATCTAGTTTACAATTTAGTCACAGAAATCAATTTTCGACTTATAACGAAATGTGTAGAATTTTTTGAGTTAACGTATATAAAATTCAACATTTTTATGAACTCTTTCTTTTTTGTGTTGGCTTTGTCTTTCTATTTGATTCAAGATATATGAAATTTGTTAGGATTTTGATTAGTTCTGCATGGTCTTTCATCCTTCTTCTAATGTGAAATTTGACTTCCTTCAAATTTTCTTGAATCAACGTACATAGAAATGCAAATTTTACTAGACGTATTTACTTAAAACATATTAATTGTAATTAAAATACATTTTTCAAACTTTTTCTGTTAAAGATGAGTTTATCTAGTTTACAATTTAGTCTCAGAAATCAATTTTCGACTTATAACGAAATGTGTAGACTTTTTTGAGTTAACGTATATAAAATTCAACATTTTTATGAACTCTTTCTTTTTGTGTTGGCTTTGTCTTTCTATTTGATTCAAGATAGATGAAATTTGTTAGGATTTGGATTAGTTCTGCATGGTCTTTCATCCTTCTTCTATTGTGAAATCCGACTTCCTTCATATTTTCTTGAATCAACGTACATAGAAATGCAATTTTTACTAGACGTATTGCCTTAGAACATATTAATTGTAAATACAATACACTTGTATTGGCTTTGTCTTTCAATTTTATTCAAATAGATGAAATTTGTTAGGATTTGGATTAGTTCTGCAAGGTCTTTAATACTTCTTCTATTGTGAAATTTGACTTCCTTCATATTTTCTTGAGTCGACGTACATAGAAATGCAATTTTTACTAGACGTATTGCCTTAGAACATATTAATTGTAATTACAATACATTTTTTAAACTTTTTCTGTTAAAGATGAGTTTATCTAGTTTACAATTTAGTCTCAGAAATCAATTTTCGACTTATAACGAAATGTGTAGACTTTTTTGAGTTAACGTATATAAAATTCAACATTTTTATGAACTCTTTCTTTTTGTGTTGGCTTTGTCTTTCTATTTGATTCAAGACTATTTGATTCAAGATAGATGAAATTTGTTAGGATTTGGATTAGTTCTGCATGGTCTTTCATCCTTCTTCTATTGTGAAATCCGACTTCCTTCATATTTTCTTGAATCAACGTACATAGAAATGCAATTTTTACTAGACGTATTGCCTTAGAACATATTAATTGTAATTACAATACATTTTTCAAACTTTTTCTGTTAAAGATGAGTTTATCTAGTTTACAATTTAGTCTCAGAAATCAATTTTCGACTTATAACGAAATGTGTAGACTTTTTTGAGTTAATGTATATAAAATTCAACATTTTTATGAACTCTTTCTTTTTGTGTTGGCTTTGTCTTTCTATTTGATTCAAGACTATTTGATTCAAGATAGATGAAATTTGTTAGGATTTGGATTAGTTCTGCATGGTCTTTCATCCTTCTTCTATTGTGAAATTTGACTTCCTTCACATTTTCTTGAATCAACATACATAGAAATGCAATTTTTACTAGACGTATTGCCTTAGAACACATTAATTGTAATTAAAATACATTTTTCAAACTTTTTCTGTCAAAAATGAGTTTATCTAATTTACAATTTAGTCTCAGAAATCAATTTCCGACTTATACCGAAATGTGTAGACTTTTTTGAGTTAAAGTATATAAAATTCAACATTTTTATGAACTCTTTCTTTTTGTGTTGGATTTTTCTTTCTATTTGATTCAAGATAGATGAAATTTGTTAGGATTTGGATTAGTTCTGCATGGTCTTTCATCCTTCTTCTATTGTGAAATCCGACTTCCTTCATATTTTCTTGAATCAACGTACATAGAAATGCAATTTTTACTAGACGTATTGCCTTACAACATATTAATTGTAATTACAATACATTTTTCAAACTTTTTCTGTTAAAGATGAGTTTATCTAGTTTACAATTTAGTCTCAGAAATCAATTTTCGACTTATAACGAAATGTGTAGACTTTTTTGAGTTAACGTATATAAAATTCAACATTTTTATGAACTCTTTCTTTTTGTGTTGGCTTTGTCTTTCTATTTGATTCAAGACTATTTGATTCAAGATAGATGAAATTTGTTAGGATTTGGATTAGTTCTGCATGGTCTTTCATCCTTCTTCTATTGTGAAATCCGACTTCCTTCATATTTTCTTGAATCAACGTACATAGACATGCAATTTTTACTAGACGTATTGCCTTAGAACATATTAATTGTAATTACAATACATTTTTCAAACTTTTTTTTTTAAAGATGAGTTTATCTAGTTTACAATTTAGTCTCAGAAATCAATTTCTGACTTATAACGAAGTGTATAGACTTTTTTGAGTTAACGTATATTAAATTCAACATTTTTATGAACTCTTTATTTTTGTATTGGCTTTGTCTTTTAATTTGATTCAAATAGATGAAATTTGTTACCATTTGGATTAGTTCTGGCTGGTCTTTCATCCTTCTTCTATTGTGAAATTTGGCTTCCTACATATTTTCTTGAATCAACGTACATAGAAATACAATTTTTACTAGACGTATTGCCTAAGAACATATTAATTGTAATTACAATACATTTTTCAAACTTTTTCTGTTAAAGATGAGTTTATCTAGTTTACAATTTAGTCTCAGAAATCAATTTTCGACTTATAACGAAATGTGTTAACTTTTTTGAGTTAATGTATATTAAATTCAACATTTTTATGAACTCTTTCTTTTTGTGTTGGCTTTGTCTTTCTATTGGATTGAAGATAGATGAAATTTGTTAGGATTTGGATTAGTTCTGCATGGTCTTTCATCCTACTTCTATTATGAAATTTGACTTCCTTCATATTTTCTTGAATCAACATACATAGAAATGCAAATTTTACTAGACGTATTTCCTTAAATTATATTAATTGTAATTACAATACATTTTTCAAACTTTTTCTGTTAAAGATGAGTTTTTCTAGTTTATAATTTATTCTCAGAAATCAATTTCAGATGTATAACGAAGTGTGTAGACTTTTTTGAGTTAACATATATAAAATTCAACATTTTTATGAACTCTTTCTTTTTGTGTTGGCTTTGTCTTTCTGTTTGATTTAAGATAGATGAAATTTGTTAGGATTTGGATTAGTTCTGCAAGGTCTTTCATCCTTCTTCTATTGTGAAAGTTGACTTCCTTCATATTTTCTTGAATCAACGTACATAGAAATGCAATTTTTACTAGACGTATTGCCTAAGAACATATTAATTGTAATTACAATACATTTTTCAAACTTTTTTTTTAAAGATGAGTTTATCTAGTTTACAATTTAGTCTCAGAAATCAATTTCTGACTTATAACGAAGTGTATAGACTTTTTTGAGTTAACGTATATTAAATTCAACATTTTTATGAACTCTTTCTTTTTGTGTTGGCTTTGTCTTTCTATTGGATTCAAGATAGATGAAATTTGTTAGGATTTGGATTAGTTCTGCATGGTCTTTCATCCTACTTCTATTGTGAAATTTGACTTCCTTCATATTTTCTTGAATCAACATACATAGAAATGCAAATTTTACTAGACGTATTTCCTTAAATTATATTAATTGTAATTACAATACATTTTTCAAACTTTTTCTGTTAAAGATGAGTTTATCTAGTTTACAATTTAGTCTCAGAAATCAATTTTCGACTTATAACGAAATGTGTAGACTTTTTTGAGTTAACGTATATAAAATTCAACATTTTTATGAACTCTTTCTTTTTGTGTTGGCTTTGTCTTTCTATTTGATTCAAGACTATTTGATTCAAGATAGATGAAATTTGTTAGGATTTGGATTAGTTCTGCATGGTCTTTCATCCTTCTTCTATTGTGAAATCCGACTTCCTTCATATTTTCTTGAATCAACGTACATAGAAATGCAATTTTTACTAGACGTATTGCCTTAGAACATATTAATTGTAATTACAATACATTTTTCAAACTTTTTCTGTTAAAGATGAGTTTATCTAGTTTACAATACTTTCTTTTCGTGTTGGCTTTGTCTTTCTATTTGATTCAAGATAGATGAAATTTGTTAGGATTTGGATTAGTTCTGCAAGGTCTTTCATCCTTCTTCTATTGCGAAATTTGACTTCCTTCATATTTTCTTGAATTAACGTACATAGAAATGCAATTTTTACTAGACGTAATTCCTTAGAACATATAATTTGTGATTAAAATACATTTTTCAAACTTTTTCTGTTAATGATGAGTTTATCTAGTTTACAATTTAGTCTCAGAACTCAATTTCCAACTTATAACGAAATGTGTAGACTTTTTTGAGTTAAAGTATATAAAATTCAACATTTTTATGAACTCTTTGTTTTTGTGTTGGCTTTGTCTTTCTATTTGATTCAAGATAGATGAAATTTGTTAGGATTTGGATTAGTTCTGCATGGTCTTTCATCTTTCTTCTATTGTGAAATTTGACTTCCTTCATATTTTCTTGAATCAACGTACATAGAAATGCAATTTTTACCAGACGTATTGCCTTAGAACATATTAATTGTAATTACAATACATTTTTCAAACTTTTTTTTTTAAAGATGAGTTTATCTAGTTTACAATTTAGTCTCAGAAATCAATTTCTGACTTATAACGAAGTGTATAGACTTTTTTGAGTTAACGTATATTAAATTCAACATTTTTATGAACTCTTTATTTTTGTATTGGCTTTGTCTTTCTATTGGATTGAAGATAGATGAAATTTGTTAGGATTTGGATTAGTTCAGCATGGTCTTTCATCCTACTTCTATTGTGAAATTTGACTTCCTTCATATTTTCTTGAATCAACATACATAGAAATGCAAATTTTACTAGACGTATTTCCTTAAATTATATTAATTGTAATTACAATACATTTTTCAAACTTTTTCTGTTAAAGATGAGTTTATCTAGTTTATAATTTATTCTCAGAAATCAATTTCAGATGTATAACGAAGTGTGTAGACTTTTTTGAGTTAACATATATAAAATTCAACATTTTTATGAACTCTTTCTTTTTGTGTTTGCTTTGTCTTTCTATTTGTTTTAAGATAGATGAAATTTGTTAGGATTTGGATTAGTTCTGCATGGTCTTTCATCTTTCTTCTATTGTGAAATTTGACTTCCTTCATATTTTCTTGAATCAACGTACATAGAAATGCAATTTTTACTAGACGTATTGCCTTAGAACATATTAATTGTAATTACAATACATTTTTCAAACTTTTTTTTTTAAAGATGAGTTTATCTAGTTTACAATTTAGTCTCAGAAATCAATTTCTGACTTATAACGAAGTGTATAGACTTTTTTGAGTTAACGTATATTAAATTCAACATTTTTATGAACTCTTTATTTTTGTATTGGCTTTGTCTTTCTATTGGATTCAAGATAGATGAAATTTGTTAGGATTTGGATTAGTTCTGCATGGTCTTTCATCCTACTTCTATTGTGAAATTGGACTTCCTTCATATTTTTTTGAATCAACATACATAGAAATGCAAATTTTACTAGACGTATTTCCTTAAATTATATTAATTGTAATTACAATACATTTTTCAAACTTTTTCTGTTAAAGATGAGTTTATCTAGTTTACAATTTAGTCTCAGAAATCAATTTTCGACTTATAACGAAATGTGTAGACTTTTTTGAGTTAACGTATATAAAATTCAACATTTTTATGAACTCTTTCTTTTTGTGTTGGCTTTGTCTTTCTATTTGATTCAAGACTATTTGATTCAAGATAGATAAAATTTGTTAGGATTTGGATTAGTTCTGCATGGTCTTTCATCCTTCTTCTATTGTGAAATCCGACTTCCTTCATATTTTCTTGAATCAACGTACATAGAAATGCAATTTTTACTAGACGTATTGCCTTAGAACATATTAATTGTAATTACAATACATTTTTCAAACTTTTTCTGTTAAAGATTAGTTTATCTAGTTTACAATTTAGTCTCAGAAATCAATTTTCGACTTATAACAAAATGTGTAGACTTTTTTGAGTTAACGTATATAAAATTCAACATTTTTATGAACTCTTTCTTTTTGTGTTGGCTTTGTCTTTCTATTTGATTCAAGACTATTTGATTCAAGATAGATGAAATTTGTTAGGATTTGGATTAGTTCTGCATGGTCTTTCATCCTTCTTCTATTGTGAAATTTGACTTCCTTCACATTTTCTTGAATCAACATACATAGAAATGCAATTCTTACTAGACGTATTGCCTTAGAACACATTAATTGTAATTAAAATACATTTTTCAAACTTTTTCTGTTAAAGATGAGTTTATCTAATTTACAATTTAGTCTCAGAAATCAATTTCCGACTTATACCGAAATGTGTAGACTTTTTTGAGTTAAAGTATATAAAATTCAACATTTTTATGAACTCTTTCTTTTTGTGTTGGATTTGTCTTTCTATTTGATTCAAGATAGATGAAATTTGTTAGGATTTGGATTAGTTCAGCATGGTCTTTCATCCTTCTTCTATTGTGAAATCCGACTTCCTTCATATTTTCTTGAATCAACGTACATAGAAATGCAATTTTTACTAGACGTATTGCCTTAGAACATATTAATTGTAATTACAATACATTTTTCAAAATTTTTCTGTTAAAGAAGAGTTTATCTAGTTTACAATTTAGTCTCAGAAATCGATTTTCGACTTATAACGAAATGTGTCAACTTTTTTGAGTTAACGTATATAAAATTCAACATTTTTATGAACTCTTTCTTTTTGTGTCGGCTTTGTCTTTCTATTTGATTCAAGATAGATGAAATTTGTTAGGATTTGGATTAGTTCTGCATGGTCTTTCATCCTTCTTCTATTGTGAAATTTGACTTCCTTCATATATTTTCTTGAATCAACATACATAGAAATGCAATTTTTACTAGACGTATTACCTTAGAACATATTAATTGTAATTACAATACACTTGTATTGGCTTTGTCTTTCAATTTTATTCAAATAGATGAAATTTGTTAGGATTTGGATTAGTTCTGCAAGGTCTTTCATACTTCTTCTATTGTGAAATTTGACTTCCTTCATATTTTCTTGAATCGACGTACATAGAAATGCAATTTTTACTAGACGTATTTCCTTAGAACATATTAATTGTAATTACAATACATTTTTCAAACTTTTTCTGTTAAAGATGACTTTATCTAGTTTACAATTTAGTCTCAGAAATCAATTTTTGACTTATAACGAAATGTGTAGACTTTTTTGAGTTAACGTATATAAAATTCAACATTTTTATGAACTCTTTCTTTTTGTGTTGGCTTTGTCTTTCTATTTGATTCAAGACTATTTGATTCAAGATAGATGAAATTTGTTAGGATTTGGATTAGTTCTGCATGGTCTTTCATCCTTCTTCTATTGTGAAATCCGACTTCCTTCATATTTTCTTGAATCAACGTACATAGAAATGCAATTTTTACTAGACGTATTGCCTTAGAACATATTAATTGTAATTAAAATACATTTTTCAAACTTTTTCTATTAAAGATGAGTTTATCTAGTTTACAATTTAGTCTCAGAAATCAATTTTCGACTTATAACGAAATGTGTAGACTTTTTTGAGTTAACGTATATAAAATTCAAAATTTTTATGAACTCTTTCTTTTTGTGTTGGCTTTGTCTTTCTATTTGATTCAAGATATATGAATTTGTTAGGATTTGGATTAGTTCTGCATGGTCTTTCATCCTTCTTCTAATGTGAAATTTGACTTCCTTCATATTCTCTTGAATCAACGTACATAGAAATGCAAATTTTACTAGACGTATTTCCTTAAAACATATTAATTGTAATTACAATACATTTTTCAAACTTTTTCTGTTAAAGATGAGTTTATCTAGTTTACAATTTAGTCTCAGAAATCAATTTTCGACTTATAACAAAATTTGTAGACTTTTTTGAGTTAACGTATATAAAATTCCACATTTTTATGAACTCTTTCTTTTTGTGTTGGCTTTGTCTTTCTATTTGATTCAAGACTATTTGATTCAAGATAGATGAAATTTGTTAGGATTTGGATTAGTTCTGCATGGTCTTTCATCCTTCTTCTATTGTGAAATTTGACTTCCTTCACATTTTCTTGAATCAACATACATAGAAATGCAATTCTTACTAGATGTATTGCCTTAGAACACATTAATTGTAATTAAAATACATTTTTCAAACTTTTTCTGTTAAAGATGAGTTTATCTAATTTACAATTTAGTCTCAGAAATCAATTTCCGACTTATACCGAAATGTGTAGAATTTTTTGAGTTAAAGTATATAAAATTCAACATTTTTATGAACTCTTTCTTTTTGTGTTGGATTTGTCTTTCTATTTGATTCAAGATAGATGAAATTTGTTAGGATTTGGATTAGTTCTGCATGGTCTTTCATCCTTCTTCTATTGTGAAATCCGACTTCCTTCATATTTTCTTGAATCAACGTACATAGAAATGCAATTTTTACTAGACGTATTGCCTTAGAACATATTAATTGTAATTACAATACATTTTTCAAACTTTTTCTGTTAAAGAAGAGTTTATCTAGTTTACAATTTAGTCTCAGAAATCGATTTTCGACTTATAACGAAATGTGTCAACTTTTTTGAGTTAACGTATATAAAATTCAACATTTTTATGAACTCTTTCTTTTTGTGTCGGCTTTGTCTTTCTATTTGATTCAAGATAGATGAAATTTGTTAGGATTTGGATTAGTTCTGCATGGTCTTTCATCCTTCTTCTATTGTGAAATTTGACTTCCTTCATATTTTCTTGAATCAACATACATAGAAATGCAATTTTTACTCGACGTAATCTATTAGAACATATTAATTGTAATTACAATACACTTGTATTGGCTTTGTCTTTCAATTTTATTCAAATAGATGAAATTTGTTAGGATTTGGATTAGTTCTGCAAGGTCTTTCATACTTCTTCTATTGTGAAATTTGACTTCCTTCATATTTTCTTGAATCGACGTACATAGAAATGCAATTTTTACTAGACGTATTGCCTTAGAACATATTAATTGTAATTACAATACATTTTTCAAACTTTTTCTGTTAAAGATGAGTTTATCTAGTTTACAATTTAGTCTCAGAAATCAATTTTCGACTTATAACGAAATGTGTAGACTTTTTTGAGTTAACGTATATAAAATTCAACATTTTTATGAACTCTTTCTTTTTGTGTTGGCTTTGTCTTTCTATTTGATTCAAGACTATTTGATTCAAGATAGATGAAATTTGTTAGGATTTGGATTAGTTCTGCATGGTCTTTCATCCTTCTTCTATTGTGAAATCCGACTTCCTTCATATTTTCTTGAATCAACGTACATAGACATGCAATTTTTACTAGACGTATTGCCTTAGAACATATTAATTGTAATTACAATACATTTTTCAAACTTTTTCTGTTAAAGATGAGTTTATCTAATTTACAATTTAGTCTCAGAAATCAATTTCTGACTTATAACGAAGTGTATAGACTTTTTTGAGTTAACGTATATTAAATTCAACATTTTTATGAACTCTTTATTTTTGTATTGGCTTTGTCTTTTAATTTGATTCAAATAGATGAAATTTGTTACCATTTGGATTAGTTCTGGCTGGTCTTTCATCCTTCTTCTATTGTGAAATTTGGCTTCCTACATATTTTCTTGAATCAACGTACATAGAAATACAATTTTTACTAGACGTATTGCCTAAGAACATATTAATTGTAATTACAATACATTTTTCAAACTTTTTCTGTTAAAGATGAGTTTATCTAGTTTACAATTTAGTCTCAGAAATCAATTTTCGACTTATAACGAAATGTGTTAACTTTTTTGAGTTAATGTATATAAAATTCAACATTTTTATGAACTCTTTCTTTTTGTGTTGGCTTTGTCTTTCTATTTGATTCAAGATAGATTAAATTTATTAGGATTTGGATTAGTTCTGCATGGTCTTTCATCCTTCTTCTATTGTGAAAGTTGACTTCCTTCATATTTTCTTGAATCAACGTACATAGAAATGCAATTTTTACCAGACGTATTCCCTAAGAACATATTAATTGTAATTCCACATTTTTATGAACTCTTTATTTTTGTATTGGCTTTGTCTTTCAATTTGATTCAAATAGATGAAATTTGTTACCATTTGGATTAATTCTGGCTGGTCTTTCATCCTTCTTCTATTGTGAAATTTGGCTTCCTTCATATTTTGTTGAATCAACGTACATAGAAATGCAATTTTTACTAGATGTATTGCCTTAAAACATATTAATTGTAATTACAATACATTTCTCAAACTTTTTCTGTTAAAGATGACTTTATCTAGTTTACAATTTAGTCTCAGAACTTAATTTCTGAGTTATAACGAAATGTGTAAACTTTTTTGAGTTAACATATATTAAATTCAACATTTTTATGAACTCTTTCTTTTTGTGTGGCTTTGTCTTTCTATTTGATTTAAGATAGATGAAATTTGTTAGGATTTTGATTAGTTCTGCATGGTCTTCCATCCTTCTTCTATTGTGAAATTTGACTTCGTTCATATTTTCTTGAATTAACGTACATAGAAATGCAATTTTTACCAGACGTATTGCCTTAGAACATATTAATTGTAATTACAATACAATTCTCAAACTTTTTCTGTTAAAGATGAGTTTATCTAGTTTACAATTCTTTCTTTTCGTGTTGGCTTTGTCTTTCTATTTGATTCAAGATAGATGAAATTTGTTAGGATTTGGATTAGTTATGCATGGTCTTTCATTCTTCTTCTATTGTGAAATCCGACTTCCTTCATATTTTCTTGAATCAACGTACATAGAAATGCAATTTTTACTAGACGTATTGCCTTAAAACATATTAATTGTAATTACAATACATTTTTCAAACTTTTTCTGTTAAAGATGAGTTTATCTAGTTTACAATTTAGTCTCAGAAATCAATTTTCGACTTATAACGAAATGTGTAGACTTTTTTGAGTTAACGTATATAAAATTCAACATTTTTATGAACTCTTTATTTTTGTGTGGGCTTTGTCTTTCTATTTGATTCAAGATAGATGAAATTTGTTAGGATTTGGATTAGTTCTTCATGGTCTTTCATCCTTCTTCTATTGTGAAATTTGACTTCCTTCATATTTTCTCGAATCAACGTACATAGAAATACAATTTTTGCTAGACGTATTGCCTTAGAACATATTAATTGTAATTACAATACATTTTTCAAACTTTTTCTGTTAAAGATGAGTTTATCTAGTTTACAATTTAGTCTCAGAAATCAATTTTCGACTTATAACGAAATGTGTAGACTTTTTTGAGTTAAAGTATATAAAATTCAACATTTTTATGAACTCTTTCTTTTTGTGTTGGCTTTGTCTTTCTATTTGATTCAAGACTATTTGATTCAAGATAGATGAAATTTGTTAGGATTTTGATTAGTTCTGCATGGTCTTTCATCCTTCTTCTATTGTGAAATCCGACTTCCTTCATATTTTCTTGAATCAACGTACATAGAAATGCAATTTTTACTAGACGTATTGCCTTAGAACATATTAATTGTAATTACAATACATTTTTCAAACTTTTTCTGTTAAAGATGAGTTTATCTAGTTTACAATTTAGTCTCAGAAATCAATTTTCGACTTATAACGAAATGTGTAGACTTTTTTGAGTTAACGTATATAAAATTCAAAATTTTTATGAACTCTTTCTTTTTGTGTTGGCTTTGTCTTTCTATTTGATTCAAGATATATGAAATTTGTTAGGATTTGGATTAGTTCTGCATGGTCTTTCATCCTTCTTCTAATGTGAAATTTGACTTCCTTCATATTTACTTGAATCAACGTACATAGAAATGCAAATTTTACTAGACGTATTTCCTTAAAACATATTAATTGTAATTACAATACATTTTTCAAACTTTTTCTGTTAAAGATGAGTTTATCTAGTTTACAATTTAGTCTCAGAAATCAATTTTCGACTTATAACGAAATGTGTAGACTTTTTTGAGTTAACGTATATAAAATTCAACATTTTTATGAACTCTTTCTTTTTGTGTTGGCTTTGTCTTTCTATTTGATTCAAGATAGATGAAATTTGTTAGGATTTGGATTAGTTCTGCATGGTCTTTCATACTTCTTCTATTGTGAAATTTGACTTCCTTCATATTTTCTTGAATCAACGTACATAGAAATACAATTTTTACTAGACGTATTGCCTTAGAACATATTAATTATAATTACAATACATTTTTCAAACTTTTTATGTTAAAGATGAGTTTATCTAGTTTACAATTTAGTCTCAGAAATCAATTTTCGACTTATAACGAAATGTGTAGACTTTTTTGAGTTAACGTATATAAAATTCAACATTTTTATGAACTCTTTCTTTTTGTGTTGGCTTTGTCTTTCTATTTGATTCAAGATAGATGAAATTTGTTAGGATTTGGATTAGTTCTGCATGGTCTTTCATCCTTCTTCTATCGTGAAATTTGACTTCCTTCATATTTTCTTGAATCAACGTACATAGAAATGCAATTTTTACTAGACGTATTGCCTTAGAACATATTAATTGTAATTACAATACATTTTTCAAACTTTTTATGTTAAAGATGAGTTTATCTAGTTTACAATTTAGTCTCAGAAATCGATTTTCGACTTATAACGAAATGTGTCAACTTTTTTGAGTTAACGTATATAAAATTCAACATTTTTATTAACTCTTTCTTTTTGTGTCGGCTTTGTCTTTCTATTTGATTCAAGATAGATGAAATTTGTTAGGATTTGGATTAGTTCTGCATGGTCTTTCATCCTTCTTCTATTGTGAAATTTGACTTCCTTCATATTTTCTTGAATCAACGTACATAGAAATGCAATTTTTACTAGACGTATTACCTTAGAACATATTAATTGTAATTACAATACATTTTTCAAACTTTTTCTGTTAAAGATGAGTTTATCTAGTTTACAATTTAGTCTCAGAAATCAATTTCTGATTTATAACGAAGTGTACAGACTTTTTTGAGTTAACGTATTTTAAATTCAACATTTTTATGAACTCTTTATTTTTGTATTGGCTTTGTCTTTCAATTTGATTCAAATAGATGAAATTTGTTACCATTTGGATTAGTTCTGGCTGGTCTGTCATCCTTCTTCTATTGTGAAATTTGGCTTCCTACATATTTTCTTGAATCAACGTACATAGAAATACAATTTTTACTAGACGTATTGCCTAAGAACATATTAATTGTAATTACAATACATTTTTCAAACTTTTTCTGTTAAAGATGAGTTTATCTAGTTTACA
>NW_020649637.1:593254-597869 GCF_003573695.1 Papaver somniferum
TTTTATGAACTCTTTCTTTTTGTGTTGGATTTGTCTTTCTATTTGATTCAAGATAGATGAAATTTGTTAGGATTTGGATTAGTTCTGCATGGTCTTTCATCCTTCTTCTAATGTGAAATTTGACTTCCTTCATATTTTCTTGAATCAACGTACATAGAAATGCAATTTTTACTAGACGTATTGCCTTAGAACATATTAATTGTAATTACAATACATTTTTCAAACTTTTTCTGTTAAAGAAGAGTTGATCTAGTTTACAATTTAGTCTCAGAAATCGATTTTCGACTTATAACGAAATGTGTCAACTTTTTTGAGTTAACGTATATAAAATTCAACATTTTTATGAACTCTTTCTTTTTGTGTCGGCTTTGTCTTTCTATTTGATTCAAGACTATTTGATTCAAGATAGATGAAATTTGTTAGGATTTGGATTAGTTCTGCATGGTCTTTCATCCTTCTTCTATTGTGAAATTTGACTTCCTTCACATTTTCTTGAATCAACATACATAGAAATGCAATTCTTACTAGACGTATTGCCTTAGAACACATTAATTGTAATTAAAATACATTTTTCAAACTTTTTCTGTTAAAGGTGAGTTTATCTAATTTACAATTTAGTCTCAGAAATCAATTTCCGACTTATACCGAAATGTGTAGAATTTTTTGAGTTAAAGTATATAAAATTCAACATTTTTATGAACTCTTTCTTTTTGTGTTGGATTTGTCTTTCTATTTGATTCAAGATAGATGAAATTTGTTAGGATTTGGATTAGTTCTGCATGGTCTTTCATCCTTCTTCTATTGTGAAATCCGACTTCCTTCATATTTTCTTGAATCAACGTACATAGAAATGCAATTTTTACTAGACGTATTGCCTTAGAACATATTAATTGTAATTACAATACATTTTTCAAACTTTTTCTGTTAAAGATGAGTTTATCTAGTTTACAATTTAGTCTCAGAAATCGATTTTCGACTTATAACGAAATGTGTCAACTTTTTTGAGTTAACGTATATAAAATTCAACATTTTTATTAACTCTTTCTTTTTGTGTCGGCTTTGTCTTTCTATTTGATTCAAGATAGATGAAATTTGTTAGGATTTGGATTAGTTCTGCATGGTCTTTCATCCTTCTTCTATTGTGAAATTTGACTTCCTTCATATTTTCTTGAATCAACGTACATAGAAATGCAATTTTTACTAGACGTATTACCTTAGAACATATTAATTGTAATTACAATACATTTTTCAAACTTTTTCTGTTAAAGATGAGTTTATCTAGTTTACAATTTAGTCTCAGAAATCAATTTCTGATTTATAACGAAGTGTACAGACTTTTTTGAGTTAACGTATTTTAAATTCAACATTTTTATGAACTCTTTATTTTTGTATTGGCTTTGTCTTTCAATTTGATTCAAATAGATGAAATTTGTTACCATTTGGATTAGTTCTGGCTGGTCTGTCATCCTTCTTCTATTGTGAAATTTGGCTTCCTACATATTTTCTTGAATCAACGTACATAGAAATACAATTTTTACTAGACGTATTGCCTAAGAACATATTAATTGTAATTACAATACATTTTTCAAACTTTTTCTGTTAAAGATGAGTTTATCTAGTTTACATTTTAGTCTCAGAAATCAATTTTCGACTTATAACGAAATGTGTAGACTTTTTTGAGTTAACGTATATAAAATTCAACATTTTTATGAACTCTTTCTTTTTGTGTTGGCTTTGTCTTTCTATTTGATTCAAGACTATTTGATTCAAGATAGATGAAATATTTTAGGATTTGGATTAGTTCTGCATGGTCTTTCATCCTTCTTCTATTGTGAAATCCGACTTCCTTCATATTTTCTTGAATCAACGTACATAGAAATGCAATTTTTACTAGACGTATTGCCTTAGAACATATTAATTGTAATTACAATACATTTTTAAAACTTTTTCTATTAAAGATGAGTTTATCTAGTTTACAATTTAGTCTCAGAAATCAATTTTCGACTTATAACGAAATGTGTAGACTTTTTTGAGTTAACGTATATAAAATTCAAAATTTTTATGAACTCTTTCTTTTTGTGTTGGCTTTGTCTTTCTATTTGATTCAAGATATATGAAATTTGTTAGGATTTGGATTAGTTCTGCATGGTCTTTCATCCTTCTTCTAATGTGAAATTTGACTTCCTTCATATTTTCTTGAATCAACGTACATAGAAATGCAAATTTTACTAGACGTATTTCCTTAAAACATATTAATTGTAACTACAATACCTTTTTCAAACTTTTTCTGTTAAAGATGAGTTTATCTAGTTTACAATTTAGTCTCAGAAATCAATTTTCGACTTATAACGAAATGTGTAGACTTTTTTGAGTTAACGTATATAAAATTCAACATTTTTATGAACTCTTTCTTTTTGTGTTGGCTTTGTCTTTATATTTGATTCAAGACTATTTGATTCAAGATAGATGAAATTTGTTAGGATTTGGATTAGTTCTGCATGGTCTTTCATCCTTCTTCTATTGTGAAATTTGACTTCCTTCACATTTTCTTGAATCAACATACATAGAAATGCAATTCTTACTAGACGTATTGCCTTTGAATTTTATATGAGTTTATCTAATTTACAATTTAGTCTCAGAAATCAATTTCCGACTTATACCGAAATGTGTAGAATTTTTTGAGTTAAAGTATATAAAATTCAACATTTTTATTAACTCTTTCTTTTTGTGTTGGATTTGTCTTTCTATTTGATTCAAGATAGATGAAATTTGTTAGGATTTGGATTAGTTCTGCATGGTCTTTCATCCTTCTTCTATTGTGAAATCCGACTTCCTTCATATTTTCTTGAATCAACGTACATAGAAATGCAATTTTTACTAGACGTATTGCCTTAGAACATATTAATTGTAATTACAATACATTTTTCAAACTTTTTCTGTTAAAGAAGAGTTTATCTAGTTTACAATTTAGTCTCAGAAATCGATTTTCGACTTATAACGAAATGTGTCAACTTTTTTGAGTTAACGTATATAAAATTCAACATTTTTATGAACTCTTTCTTTTTGTGTCGGCTTTGTCTTTCTATTTGATTCAAGATAGATGAAATTTGTTAGGATTTGGATTAGTTCTGCATGGTCTTTCATCCTTCTTCTATTGTGAAATCCGACTTCCTTCATATTTTCTTGAATCAACGTACATAGAAATGCAATTTTTACTAGACGTATTGCCTTAGAACATATTAATTGTAAATACAATACACTTGTATTGGCTTTGTCTTTCAATTTTATTCAAATAGATGAAATTTTTTAGGATTTGGATTAGTTCTGCAAGGTCTTTCATACTTCTTCTATTGTGAAATTTGACTTCCTTCATATTTTCTTGAATCAACGTACATAGAAATGCAATTTTTACTAGACGTATTGCCTTAGAACATATTAATTGTAATTACAATACACTTTTCAAACATTTTCTGTTAAAGATGAGTTTATCTAGTTCACAATTTAGTCTCAGAAATCAATTTTCGACTTATAACGAAATGTGTGGACTTTTTTGAGTTAAAGTATATAAAATTCAACATTTTTATGAACTCTTTCTTTTTGTGTTGGCTTTGTCTTTCTATTTGATTCAAGACTATTTGATTCAAGATGATGAAATTTGTTAGGATTTGGATTAGTTCTGCATGGTCTTTCATCCTTCTTTTATTGTGAAATCCGACTTCCTTCATATTTTCTTGAATCAACGTACATAGAAATGCAATTTTTACTAGACGTATTGCCTTAGAACATATTAATTGTAATTACAATACATTTTTCAAACTTTTTCTGTTAAAGATGAGTTTATCTAGTTTACAATTTAGTCTCAGAAATCAATTTTCGACTTATAACGAAATGTGTAGACTTTTTTGAGTTAACATATATAAAATTCAACATTTTTATGAACTCTTTCTTTTTGTGTTGGCTTTGTCTTTCTATTTGATTCAAGATATATGAAATTTTTTAGGATTTGGATTAGTTCTGCATGGTCTTTCATCCTTCTTCTAATGTGAAATTTGACTTCCTTCATATTTTCTTGAATCAATGTACATAGAAATGCAAATTTTACTAGACGTATTTCCTTAAAACATATTAATTGTAATTACAATACATTTTTCAAACTTTTTCTGTTAAAGATGAGTTTATCTAGTTTACAATTTAGTCCCAGAAATCAATTTTCGACTTATAACGAAATGTGTAGACTTTTTTGAGTTAACGTATATAAAATTCAACATTTTTATGAACTCTTTCTTTTTGTGTTGGCTTTGTCTTTCTATTTTATTCAAGACTATTTGATTCAAGATAGATGAAATTTGTTAGGATTTTGATTAGTTCTGCATGGTCTTTCATCCTTCTTCTATTGTGAAATCCGACTTCCTTCATATTTTCTTGAATCAACGTACATAGAAATGCAATTTTTACTAGACGTATTGCCTTAGAACATATTAATTGTAATTACAATACATTTTTCAAACTTTTTCTGTTAAAGATGAGTTTATCTAGTTTACAATTTAGTCTCAGAAATCGATTTTCGACTTATAACGAAATGTGTCAACTTTTTTGAGTTAACGTATATAAAATT
>NW_020649637.1:600626-638457 GCF_003573695.1 Papaver somniferum
CAAGATATATGAAATTTGTTAGGATTTGGATTAGTTCTACATGGTCTTTCATCCTTCTTCTAATGTGAAATTTGACTTCCTTCATATTTTCTTGAATCAACGTACATAGAAATGCAAATTTTACTAGACGTATTTCCTTAAAACATATTAATTGTAATTACCATACATTTTTCAAACTTTTTCTGTTAAAGATGAGTTTATCTAGTTTACAATTTAGTCTCAGAAATCAATTTTCGACTTATAACGAAATGTGTAGACTTTTTTGAGTTAACGTATATAAAATTCAACATTTTTATGAACTCTTTCTTTTTGTGTTGGCTTTGTCTTTCTATTTGATTCAAGACTATTTGTTCAAGATAGATGAAATTTGTTAGGATTTGGATTAGTTCTGCATGGTCTTTCATCCTTCTTCTATTGTGAAATTTGACTTCCTTCACATTTTCTTGAATCAACATACATAGAAATGCAATTCTTACTAGACGTATTGCCTTAGAACACATTAATTGTAATTAAAATACATTTTTCAAACTTTTTCTGTTAAAGATGAGTTTATCTAATTTACAATTTAGTCTCAGAAATCAATTTCCGACTTATACCGAAATGTGTAGAATTTTTTGAGTTAAAGTATATAAAATTCAACATTTTTATGAACTCTTTCTTTTTGTGTTGGATTTGTCTTTCTATTTGATTCAAGATAGATGAAATTTGTTAGGATTTGGATTAGTTCTGCATGGTCTTTCATCCTTCTTCTATTGTGAAATCCGACTTCCTTCACATTTTCTTGAATCAACGTACATAGAAATGCAATTTTTACTAGACGTATTGCCTTAGAACATATTAATTGTAATTACAATACATTTTTCAAACTTTTTCTGTTAAAGATGAGTTTATCTAGTTTACAATTTAGTCTCAGAAATCGATTTTCGACTTATAACGAAATGTGTCAACTTTTTTGAGTTAACGTATATAAAATTCAACATTTTTATGAACTCTTTCTTTTTGTGTCGGCTTTATCTTTCTATTTGATTCAAGATAGATGAAATTTGTTAGGATTTGGATTAGTTCTGCATGGTCTTTCATCCTTCTACTATTGTGAAATTTGACTTCCTTCATATTTTCTTGAATCAACGTACATAGAAATGCAATTTTTACTAGAGGTATTGCCTTAGAACATATTAATTGTAATTACAATACATTTTTCAAGCTTTTTCTGTTAAAGATGAGTTTATCTAGTTTACAATTTAGTCTCAGAAATCAATTTTCGACTTATAACGAAATGTGTAGACTTTTTGAGTTAACGTATATAAAATTCAACATTTTTATGAACTCTTTCTTTTTGTGTTGGCTTTGTCTTTCTATTTGATTCAAGATAGATGAAATTTGTTAGGATTTGGATTAGTTCTGCATGGTCTTTCATCCTTCTTCTATTGTGAAATCCGACTTCCTTCATATTTTCTTGAATCAACGTACATAGAAATGCAATTTTTACTAAACGTATTGCCTTAGAACATATTAATTGTAATTACAATACATTTTTCAAACTTTTTCTGTTAAAGATGAGTTTATCTAGTTTACAATTTAGTCTCAGAAATCGATTTTCGACTTATAACGAAATGTGTCAACTTTTTTGAGTTAACGTATATAAAATTCAACATTTTTATGAACTCTTTCTTTTTGTGTCCGCTTTGTCTTTCTATTTGATTCAAGATAGATGAAATTTGTTAGGATTTGGATTAGTTCTGCATGGTCTTTCATCCTTCTTCTATTGTGAAATTCGACTTCCTTCATATTTTCTTGAATCAACATACATAGAAATGCAATTTTTATTAGACGTATTGCCTTAGAACATATTAATTGTAATTACAATACACTTGTATTGGCTTTGTCTTTCAATTTTATTCAAATAGATGAAATTTGTTCGGATTTGGATTTGTTCTGCAAGGTCTTTCATACTTCTTCTATTGTGAAATTTGACTTCTTTCATATTTTCTTGAATCAACGTACATAGAAATGCAATTTTTACTAGACGTATTGCCTTAGAACATATTAATTGTAATTACAATAAATTTTTCAAACTTTTTCTGTTAAAGATGAGTTTATCTAGTTTACAATTTAGTCTCAGAAATCAATTTTCGACTTATAACGAAGTGTGTAGACTTTTTTGAGTTAACGTATATAAAATTCAACATTTTTAAGAACTCTTTCTTTTTGTGTTGGCTTTGTCTTTCTATTTGATTCAAGATAGATGAAATTTGTTAGGATTTGGATTAGTTCTACATGGTCTTTCATCCTTCTTCTATTGTGAAATCCGACTTCCTTCATATTTTCTTGAATCAACGTACATAGAAATGCAATTTTTACTAGACGTATTGCCTTAGAACATATTAATTATAATTACAATACATTTTTCAAACTTTTTCTGTTAAAGATGAGTTTATCTAGTTTACAATTTAGTCTCAGAAATCGATTTTCGACTTATAACGAAATGTGTCAACTTTTTTGAGTTAACGTATTTAAAATTCAACATTTTTATGAACTCTTTCTTTTTGTGTCGGCTTTGTCTTTCTATTTGATTCAAGATAGATGAAATTTGTTAGGATTTGGATTAGTTCTGCATGGTCTTTCATCCTTCTTCTATTGTGAAATCCGACTTCCTTCATATTTTCTTGAATCAACGTACATAGAAATGCAATTTTTACTAGACGTATTGCCTTAGAACATATTAATTGTAAATACAATACACTTGTATTGGCTTTGTCTTTCAATTTTATTCAAATAGATGAAATTTGTTAGGATTTGGATTAGTTCTGCCAGGTCTTTCATACTTCTTCTATTGTGCAATTTGACTTCCTTCATATTTTCTTGAATCAACGTACATAGAAATGCAATTTTTACTAGACGTATTGCCTTAGAACATTTTAATTGTAATTACAATACATTTTTCAAAGTTTTTCTGTTAAAGATGAGTTTATCTAGTTTACAATTTAGTCTCAGAAATCAATTTTCGACTTATAACGAAATGTGTAGACTTTTTTGAGTTAAAGTATATAAAATGCAACATTTTTATGAACTCTTTCTTTTTGTGTTGGCTTTGTCTTTCTATTTGATTCAAGATAGATGAAATTTGTTAGGATTTGGATTAGTTCTGCATGGTCTTTCATCCATCTTCTATTGTGAAATCCGACTTCCTTGATATTTTCTTGAATCAACGTACATAGAAATGCAATTTTTACTAGACGTATTGCATTAGAACATATTAATTGTAATTACAATACATTTTTCAAACTTTTTCTGTTAAAGATGAGTTTATCTAGTTTACAATTTAGTCTCAGAAATCAATTTTCGACTTATAACGAAATGTGTAGACTTTTTTGAGTTAACGTATATAAAATTCAACATTTTTATGAACTCTTTCTTTTTGTGTTGGATTTATCTTTCTATTTGATTCAAGATAGATAAAATTTGTTAGGATTTGGATTAGTTCAGCATGGTCTTTCATCCTTCTTCTATTGTGAAATCCGACTTCCTTCATATTTTCTTGAATCAACGTACATAGAAATGCAATTTTTACTAGACGTATTGCCTTAGAACATATTAATTGTAATTACAATACATTTTTCAAACTTTTTCTGTTAAAGATGAGTTTATCTAGTTTACAATTTAGTCTCAGAAATCAATTTTCGACTTATAACGAAATGTGTAGACTTTTTTGAGTTAACGTATATAAAATTCAAAATTTTTATGAACTCTTTCTTTTTGTGTTGGCTTTGTCTTTCTATTTGATTCAAGATATATGAAATTTGTTAGGATTTGGATTAGTTCTGCATGGTCTTTCATCCTTCTTCTAATGTGAAATTTGACTTCCTTCATATTTACTTGAATCAACGTACATAGAAATGCAAATTTTACTAGACGTATTTCCTTAAAACATATTAATTGTAATTACAATACATTTTTCAAACTTTTTCTGTTAAAGATGAGTTTATCTAGTTTACAATTTAGTCTCAGAAATCAATTTTCGACTTATAACGAAATGTGTAGACTTTTTTGAGTTAACGTATATAAAATTGAACATTTTTATGAACTCTTTCTTTTTGTGTTGGCTTTGTCTTTCTATTTGATTCAAGACTATTTGATTCAAGATAGATGAAATTTGTTAGGATTTGGATTCGTTCTGCATGGTCTTTCATCCTTCTTCTGTTGTGAAATTTGACTTCCTTCACATTTTCTTGAAATCAACATACATAGAAATGCAATTCTTACTAGACGTATTGCCTTAGAACACATTAATTGTAATTAAAATACATTTTTCAAACTTTTTCTGTTAAAGATGAGTTTATCTAATTTACAATTTAGTCTCAGAAAACAATTCCCGACATATACCGAAATGTGTAGAATTTTTTGAGTTAAAGTATATAAAATTCAACATTTTTATGAACTCTTTCTTTTTGTGTTGGATTAGTCTTTCTATTTGATTCAAGATAGATGAAATTTGTTAGGATTTGGATTAGTTCTGCATGGTCTTTCATCCTTCTTCTATTGTGAAATCCGACTTCCTTCATATTTTCTTGAATCAACGTACATAGAAATGCAATTTTTACTAGACGTATTGCCTTAGAACATATTAATTGTAATTACAATACATTTTTCAAACTTTTTCTGTTAAAGATGAGTTTATCTAGTTTACAATTTAGTCTCAGAAATCGATTTTCGACTTATAACTAAATGTGTCAACTTTTTTGAGTTAACGTATATAAAATTCAACATTTTTATGAACTCTTTCTTTTTGTGTCGGCTTTGTCTTTCTATTTGATTCAAGATAGATGAAATATGTTAGGATTTGGATTAGTTCTGCATGGTCTTTCATCCTTCTTCTATTGTGAAATTTGACTTCCTTCATATTTTCTTGAATCAACATACATAGAAATGCAATTTTTACTAGACGTATTGCCTTAGAACATATTAATTGTAATTACAATACACTTGTATTGGCTTTGTCTTTCAATTTTATTCAAATAGATGAAATTTGTTAGGATTTGGATTAGTTCTGCAAGGTCTTTCATACTTCTTCTATTGTGAAATTTGACTTCCTTCATATTTTCTTGAATCGACGTACATAGAAATGCAATTTTTACTAGACGTATTGCCTTAGAACATATTAATTGTAATTACAATACATTTTTCAAACTTTTTCTGTTAAAGATGAGTTTATCTAGTTTAAAATTTAGTCTCAGAAATCAATTTTCGACTTATAACGAAATGTGTAGACTTTTTTGAGTTAACGTATATAAAATTCAACATTTTTATGAACTCTTTCTTTTTGTCTTGGCTTTGTCTTTCTATTTGATTCAAGATAGATGAAATTTGTTAGGATTTGGATTAGTTCTGCATGGTCTTTCATCCTTCTTCTATTGTGAAATCCGACTTCCTTCATATTTTCTTGAATCAACGTACATAGAAATGCAATTTTTACTAGACGTATTGCCTTAGAACATATTAATTGTAATTACAATACATTTTTCAAACTTTTTCTGTTAAAGAAGAGTTTATCTAGTTTACAATTTAGTCTCAGAAATCGATTTTCGACTTATAACGAAATGTGTCAACTTTTTTGAGTTAACGTATATAAAATTCAACATTTTTATGAACTCTTTCTTTTTGTGTCGGCTTTGTCTTTCTATTTGATTCAAGATAGATGAAATTTGTTAGGATTTGGATTAGTTCTGCATGGTCTTTCATCCTTCTTCTATTGTGAAATTTGACTTCCTTCATATTTTCTTGAATCAACATACATAGAAATGCAATTTTTACTCGACGTAATCTATTAGAACATATTAATTGTAATTACAATACACTTGTATTGGCTTTGTCTTTCAATTTTATTCAAATAGATGAAATTTGTTAGGATTTGGATTAGTTCTGCAAGGTCTTTCATACTTCTTCTATTGTGAAATTTGACTTCCTTCATATTTTCTTGAATCGACGTACATAGAAATGCAATTTTTACTAGACGTATTGCCTTAGAACATATTAATTGTAATTACAATACATTTTTCAAACTTTTTCTGTTAAAGATGAGTTTATCTAGTTTACAATTTAGTCTCAGAAATCAATTTTCGACTTATAACGAAATGTGTAGACTTTTTTGAGTTAACGTATATAAAATTCAACATTTTTATGAACTCTTTCTTTTTGTGTTGGCTTTGTCTTTCTATTTGATTCAAGACTATTTGATTCAAGATAGATGAAATTTGTTAGGATTTGGATTAGTTCTGCATGGTCTTTCATCCTTCTTCTATTGTGAAATTTGACTTCCTTCACATTTTCTTGAATCAACATACATAGAAATGCAATTCTTACTAGACGTATTGCCTTAGAACACATTAATTGTAATTAAAATACATTTTTCAAACTTTTTCTGTTAAAGATGAGTTTATCTAATTTACAATTTAGTCTCAGAAATCAATTTCCGACTTATACCGAAATGTGTAGAATTTTTTGAGTTAAAGTATATAAAATTCGACATTTTTATGAACTCTTTCTTTTTGTGTTGGATTTGTCTTTCTATTTGATTCAAGATAGATGAAATTTGTTAGGATTTGGATTAGTTCTGCATGGTCTTTCATCCTTCTTCTATTGTGAAATCCGACTTCCTTCATATTTTCTTGAATCAACGTACATAGAAATGCAATTTTTACTAGACGTATTGCCTTAGAACATATTAATTGTAATTACAATACATTTTTCAAACTTTTTCTGTTAAAGATGAGTTTATCTAGTTTACAATTTAGTCTCAGAAATGGATTTTCGACTTATAACGAAATGTGTCAACTTTTTTGAGTTAACGTATATAAAATTCAACATTTTTATGAACTCTTTCTTTTTGTGTCGGCTTTGTCTTTCTATTTGATTCAAGATAGATGAAATATGTTAGGATTTGGATTAGTTCTGCATGGTCTTTCATCCTTCTTCTATTGTGAAATTTGACTTCCTTCATATTTTCTTGAATCAACATACATAGAAATGCAATTTTTACTAGATGTATTGCCTTAGAACATATTAATTGTAATTACAATACACTTGTATTGGCTTTGTCTTTCAATTTTATTCAAATAGATGAAATTTGTTAGGATTTGGATTAGTTCTGCATGGTCTTTCATCCTTCTTCTATTGTGAAATTTGACTTCCTTCACATTTTCTTGAATCAACATACATAGAAATGCAATTCTTACTAGACGTATTGCCTTAGAACACATTAATTGTAATTAAAATACATTTTTCAAACTTTTTCTGTTAAAGATGAGTTTATCTAATTTACAATTTAGTCTCAGAAATCAATTTCCGACTTATACCGAAATGTGTAGACTTTTTTGAGTTAAAGTATATAAAATTCAACATTTTTATGAACTCTTTCTTTTTGTGTTGGATTTGTCTTTCTATTTTATTCAAGATAGATGAAATTTGTTAGGATTTGGATTAGTTCAGCATGGTCTTTCATCCTCTTTCTATTGTGAAATCCGACTTCCTTCATATTTTCTTGAATCAACGTACATAGAAATGCAATTTTGAATAGACGTATTGACTTAAAACATATTAATTGTAATTACAAAACATTTTTCAAACTTTTTTTGTTAAAGATGAGTTTATCTAGTTTACAATTTAGTCTCAGAAATCAATTTTCGACTTATAACGAAATGTGTCAACTTTTTTGAGTTAACGTATATAAAATTCAACATTTTTATGAACTCTTTCTTTTTGTGTCGGCTTTGTCTTTCTATTTGATTCAAGATAGATGAAATATGTTAGGATTTGGATTAGTTCTGCATGGTCTTTCATCCTTCTTCTATTGTGAAATTTGACTTCCTTCATATTTTCTTGAATCAACATACATAGAAATGCAATTTTTACTAGACGTATTGCCTTAGAACATATTAATTGTAATTACAACACACTTGTATTGGCTGTCTTTCAATTTTATTCAAATAGATGAAATTTAGTTAGGATTTGGATTAGTTCTGCAAGGTCTTTCATACTTCTTCTATTGTGAAATTTGACTTCCTTCATATTTTCTTGAATCGACGTACATAGAAATGCAATTTTTACTAGACGTATTGCCTTAGAACATATTAATTGTAATTACAATACATTTTTCAAACTTTTTATGTTAAAGATGAGTTTATCTAGTTTACAATTTAGTCTCAGAAATCAATTTTCGACTTATAACGAAATGTGTAGACTTTTTTGAGTTAAAGTATATAAAATTAAACATTTTTATGAACTCTTTCTTTTTGTGTTGGATTTGTCTTTCTATTTGATTCAGGATAGATGAAATTTGTTAGGATTTGGATTAGTTCAGCATGGTCTTTCATCCTCTTTCTATTTCATCCGACTTCCTTCATATTTTCTTGAATCAACGTACATAGAAATGCAATTTTTACTAGACGTATTGCCTTAGAACATATTAATTGTAATTACAATACATTTTTCAAACTTTTTCTGTTAAAGATGAGTTTATCTAGTTTACAATTTAGTCTCAGAAATCGATTTTCGACTTATAACGAAATGTGTCAACTTTTTTGAGTTAACGTATATAAAATTCAACATTTTTATGAACTCTTTCTTTTTGTGTCGGCTTTGTCTTTCTATTTGATTCAAGATAGATGAAATATGTTAGGATTTGGATTAGTTCTGCATGGTCTTTCATCCTTCTTCTATTGTGAAATTTGACTTCCTTCATATTTTCTTGAATCAACATACATAGAAATGCAATTTTTACTAGATGTATTGCCTTAGAACATATTAATTGTAATTACAATACACTTGTATTGGCTTTGTCTTTCAATTTTATTCAAATAGATGAAATTTGTTAGGATTTGGATTAGTTCTGCATGGTCTTTCATCCTTCTTCTATTGTGAAATTTGACTTCCTTCACATTTTCTTGAATCAACATACATAGAAATGCAATTCTTACTAGACGTATTGCCTTAGAACACATTAATTGTAATTAAAATACATTTTTCAAACTTTTTCTGTTAAAGATGAGTTTATCTAATTTACAATTTAGTCTCAGAAATCAATTTCCGACTTATACCGAAATGTGTAGACTTTTTTGAGTTAAAGTATATAAAATTCAACATTTTTATGAACTCTTTCTTTTTGTGTTGGATTTGTCTTTCTATTTGATTCAAGATAGATGAAATTTGTTAGGATTTGGATTAGTTCAGCATGGTCTTTTATCCTCTTTCTAATGTGAAATCCGACTTCCTTCATATTTTCTTGAATCAACGTACATAGAAATGCAATTTTTACTAGACGTATTGCCTTAGAACATATTAATTGTAATTACAATACATTTTTCAAACTTTTTCTGTTAAAGATGAGTTTATCTAGTTTACAATTTAGTCTCAGAAATCGATTTTCGACTTATAACGAAATGTGTCAACTTTTTTGAGTTAACGTATATAAAATTCAACATTTTTATGAACTCTTTCTTTTTGTGTCGGCTTTGTCTTTCTATTTGATTCAAGATAGATGAAATTTGTTAGGATTTCGATTAGTTCTGCATGGTCTTTCATCCTTCTTCTATTGTGAAATTTGACTTCCTTCATATTTTCTTGAATCAACATATATAGAAATGCAATTTTTACTAGATGTATTGCCTTAGAACATATTAATATAATTACAATACACTTGTATTGGCTTTGTCTTTCAATTTTATTCAAATAGATGAAATTTTGTTAGGATTTGGATTAGTTCTGCAAGGTCTTTCATATTTCTTCTATTGTGAAATTTGACTTCCTTCATATTTTCTTGAATCAACGTACATAGAAATGCAATTTTTACTAGACGTATTGCCTTAAAACATATTAATTGTAATTACAATACATTTTTCAAACTTTTTCTGTTAAAGATGAGTTTATCTAGTTTACAATTTAGTCTCAGAAATCAATTTTCGACTTATAACGAAATGTGTCAACTTTTTTGAGTTAACGTATATAAAATTCAACATTTTTATGAACTCTTTCTTTTTGTGTTGGCTTTGTCTTTCTATTTGATTCAAGATAGATGAAATTTTTTAGGATTTGGATTAGTTCTGCATGGTCTTTCATCCTTCTTCTATTGTGAAATTTGACTTCCTTCATATTTTTTTGAATCAACGTACATAGAAATACAATTTTTACTAGACATATTGTCTTAGAACATATTAATTGTAATTACAATACATTTTACAAACTTTTTCTGTTAAAGATGAGTTTATCTAGTTTACAATTTAGTCTCAGAAATCAATTTCCGACTTATAACGAAATGTGTAGACTTTTTTGAGTTAACGTATATAAAATTCAACATTTTTATGAATTCCTTCTTTTTGTGTTGGCTTTGTCTTTCTATTTGATTCAAGATAGATGAAATTTATTAGGATTTGGATTAGTTCTGCATGGTCTTTCATCCTTCTTCTATTGTGAAATCCGACTTCCTTCATATTTTCTTGAATCAACGTACATAGAAATGCAATTTTTACTAGACGTATTGCCTTAGAACATATTAATTGTAATTACAATACATTTTACAAACCTTTCTGTTAAAGATGAGTTTATCTAGTTTACAATTTAGTCTCAGAAATCAATTTACGACTTATAACGAAATGTGTCAACTTTTTTGAGTTAACGTATATAAAATTCAACATTTTTATGAACTCTTTCTTTTTGTGTTGGCTTTGTCTTTCTATTTTATTCAAGACTATTTGATTCAAGATAGATGAAATTTGTTAGGATTTGGATTAGTTCTGCAAGGTCTTTCATACTTCTTCTATTGTGAAATTTGACTTCCTTCATATTTTCTTGAATCAACGTACATAGAAATGCAATTTTTACTAGACGTATTGCCTTAGAACATATTAATTGTAATTACAATACATTTTTCAAACTTTTTCTGTTAAAGATGAGTTTATCTAGTTTACAATTTAGTCTCAGAAATCAATTTTCGACTTATAACGAAATGTGTAGACTTTTTTGAGTTAACGTATATAAAATTCAACATTTTTATGAACTCTTTCTTTTTGTGTTGGCTTTGTCTTTCTATTTTATTCAAGATATATGAAATTTGTTAGGATTTGGATTAGTTCTGCATGGTCTTTCATCCTTCTTCTAATGTGAAATTTGACTTCCTTCATATTTTCTTGAATCAACGTACATAGAAATGCAAATTTTACTAGACGTATTTCCTTAAAACATATTAATTGTAATTACAATACATTTTTCAAACTTTTTCTGTTAAAGATGAGTTTATCTAGTTTACAATTTAGTCCCAGAAATCAATTTTCGTCTTATAACGAAATGTGTAGACTTTTTTGAGTTAACGTATATAAAACATTTTTATGAACTCTTTCTTTTTGTGTTGGCTTTGTCTTTCTATTTTATTCAAGACTATTTGATTCAAGATAGATGAAATTTGTTAGGATTTGGATTAGATCTGCAAGGTCTTTCATACTTCTTCTATTGTGAAATTTGACTTCCTTCATATTTTCTTGAATCAACGTACATAGAAATGCAATTTTTACTAGACGTATTGCCTTAGAACATATTAATTGTAATTACAATACATTTTTCAAACTTTTTCTGTTAAAGATGAGTTTATCTAGTTTACAATTTAGTCTCAGAAATCAATTTTCGACTTATAACGAAATGTGTCAACTTTTTTGAGTTAACGTATTTAAAATTCAACATTTTTATGAACTCTTTCTTTTTGTGTCGGCTTTGTCTTTCTATTTGATTCAAGATAGATGAAATTTGTTAGGATTTGGATTAGTTCTGCATGGTCTTTCATCCTTCTTCTATTGTGAAATCCGACTTCCTTCATATTTTCTTGAATCAACGTACATAGAAATGCAATTTTTACTAGACGTATTGCTTTAGAACATATTAATTTTAATTACAATACATTTTTCAAACTTTTTCTGTTAAAGATGAGTTTATCTAGTTTACAATTTAGTCTCAGAAATTGATTTTCGACTTATAACGAAATGTGTCAACTTTTTTGAGTTAACGTATATAAAATTCAACATTTTTATGAACTCTTTCTTTTTGTGTCGGCTTTGTCTTTCTATTTGATTCAAGATAGATGAAATTTGTTAGGATTTGGATTAGTTCTGCATGGTCTTTCATCCTTGTTCTATTGTGAAATTTGACTTCCTTCATATTTTCTTGAATCAACGTACATAGAAATGCAATTTTTACTAGAGGTATTGCCTTAGAACATATTAATTGTAATTACAATATATTTTTCAAGCTTTTTCTGTTAAAGATGAGTTTATCTAGTTTACAATTTAGTCTCAGAAATCAATTTTCGACTTATAACGAAATGTGTAGACTTTTTGAGTTAACGTATATAAAATTCAACATTTTTATGAACTCTTGCTTTTTGTGTTGGCTTTGTCTTTCAATTTGATTCAAATAGATGAAATTTGTTAGGATTTGGATTAGTTCTGCAAGGTCTTTCATACTTCTTATATTGTGAAATTTGACTTCCTTCATATTTTCTTGAATCAACGTACATAGAAATGCAATTTTTACTAGACGTATTTCCTTAGAACATATTAATTGTAATTACAATACATTTTTCAAACTTTTTCTGTTAAAGATGAGTTTATCTAGTTTACGATTTAGTCTCAGAAATAAATTTTCGACTTATAACGAAATGTGTAGACTTTTTTGAGTTAACGTATATAAAATTCAACATTTTTATGAACTCTTTCTTTTTGTATTGGCTTTGTCTTTCTATTTGATTCAAGATAGATGAAATTTGTTAGGATTTGGATTAGTTCTGCATGGTCTTTCATCCTTCTTCTATTGTGAAATCCGACTTCCTTCATATTTTCTTGAATCAACGTACATAGAAATGCAATTTTTACTAGACGTATTGCCTTAGAACATATTAATTGTAATTACAATACATTTTTCAAACTTTTTCTGTTAATGATGAGTTTATCTAGTTTACAATTTAGTCTCAGAAATCAATTTACGACTTATAACGAAATGTGTAAACTTTTTTGAGTTAACGTAAATAAAATTCAACATTTTTATGAACTCTTTCTTTTTGTGTTGGCTTTGTCTTTCTATTTGATTCAATATAGATGAAATATGTTAGGATTTGGATTAGTTCTGCATGGACTTTCATCCTTCTTCTATTATGAAATCCGACTTCCTAAATATTTTCTTGAATCAATGTACATAGAAATGCAATTTTTACTAGACGTATTGCCTTAGAACATATTGATTGTAATTACAATACATTTTTCAAACTTTTTCTGTTAAAGATGAGTTTATCTAGTTTACAGTTTAGTCCCAGAAATCAATTTTCGACTTATAACGAAATGTGTCAACTTTTTTGAGTTAACGTATATAAAATTCAACATTTTTATGAACTCTTTCTTTTTGTGTTGGCTTTGTCTTTCTATTTGATTCAAGATAGATGAAATTTGTTAGGATTTGGATTAGTTCTGCATGGTCTTTCATCCTTCTTCTATTGTGAAATTTGACTTCCTTCATATTTTCTTGAATCAACATACATAGAAATGCAATTTTTACTAGACGTATTGCCTTAGAACATATTAATTAAAATTACAATACACTTGTATTGGCTTTGTCTTTCAATTTGATTCAAATAGATGAAATTTGTTAGGATTTGGATTAGTTCTGCAAGGTCTTTCATACTTCTTATATTGTGAAATTTGACTTCCTTCATATTTTCTTGAATCAACGTACATAGAAATGCAATTTTTACCAGACGTATTGCCTTAGAACATATTAATTGTAATTACAATACATTTTTCAAACTTTTTCTGTTAAAGATGAGTTTATCTAGTTTACGATTTAGTCTCAGAAATCAATTTTCGACTTATAACGAAATGTGTAGACTTTTATGAGTTAACGTATATAAAATTCAACATTTTTATGAACTCTTTCTTTTTGTGTTGGCTTTGTCTTTCTATTTGATTCAAGATAGATGAAATTTGTTAGGATTTGGATTAGTTCTGCATGGTCTTTCATCCTTCTTCTATTGTGAAATTTGACTTCCTTCATATTTTCTTGAATCAACGTACATAGAAATGCAATTTTTACTAGACGTATTGCCTTAAAACATATTAATTGTAATTACAATACATTTTTCAAACTTTTTCTTTTAAAGATGAGTTTATCTGGTTTACAATTTAGTCACAGAAATCAATTTTCGACTTATAACGAAATGTGTAGACTTTTTTTGAGTTAACGTATATAAAATTCTACATTTTTATGAACTCTTTCTTTTTGTGTTGGCTTTGTCTTTCTATTTGATTCAAGACTATTTGATTCAAGATAGATGAAATTTGTTAGGATTTGGATTAGTTCTGCATGGTCTTTCATCCTTCTTCTATTGTGAAATTTGACTTCCTTCATATTTTCTTGAATCAACGTACATAGAAATGCAATTTTTACTAGACGTATTGCCTTAGAACATATTAATTGTAATTACAATACATTTTTCAAACTTTTTCTGTTAATGATGAATTTATCTAGTTTACAATTTAGTCTCAGAAATCAATTTCCGACTTATAATGAAATGTGTAGACTTTTTTGAGTTGAAGTATATAAAATTCAACATTTTTATGAACTCTTTCTTTTTGTGTTGGCTTTGTCTTTCTATTTGATTCAAGATGGATGAAATTTGTTAGGATTTGGATTAGTTATGCATGGTCTTTCATCCTTCTTCTATTGTGAAATTTGACTTGCTTCATATTTTCTTGAATCAACGTACATAGAAATACAATTATTACTAGACGTATTGCCTTAGAACATATTAATTGTAATTACAATACATTTTACAAACTTTTTCTGTTAAAGATGAGTTTATCTAGTTTACAATTTAGTCTCAGAAATCAATTTCCGACTTATAACGAAATGTGTAGACTTTTTTGAGTTAACGTATATAAAATTCAACATTTTTATGAACTCTTTCTTTTTGTGTTTGCTTTGTCTTTCTATTTGATTCAAGATAGATAAAATTTGTTAGGATTCGGATTAGTTCTGCATGGTCTTTCATCCTTCTTCTATTGTGAAATCCGACTTCCTTCATATTTTCTTGAATCAACGTACATAGAAATGCAATTTTTATTAGACGTATTGCCTTAAAACATATTAATTGTAATTACAATATATTTTTCAAACTTTTTCTGTTAATGATGAGTTTATCTAGTTTACAATTTAGTCTCAGAAATCAATTTCCGACTTATACCGAAATGTGTAGACTTTTTTGAGTTAAAGTATATAAAATTCAACATTTTTATGAACTCTTTCTTTTTGTGTTGGCTTTGTCATTTCTATTTGATTCAAGATAGATGAAATTTGTTAGGATTTGGATTAGTTCTGCATGGTCTTTCATCCTTCTTCTATTGTGAAATTTGACTTGGTTCATATTTTCTTGAATCAACGTACATAGAAATACAATTTTTACGAGATGTATTGCCTTAGAACATATTAATTGTAATTACAATACATTTTACAAAATTTTTCTGTTAAAGATGAGTTTATCTAGTTTACAATTTAGTCTCAGAAATCAATTTTCGACTTATAACGAAATGTGTAGACTTTTTAGAGTTAACGTATATAAAATTCAACATTTTTATGAACTCTTTCTTTTTGTGTTGGCTTTGTCTTTCTATTTGATTCAAGATATATGAAATTTGTTAGGATTTGTATTAGTTCTGCATGGTCTTTCATCCTTCTTTTATTGTGAAATTTGACTTCCTTCATATTTTCTTGAATCAACGTACATAGAAATGCAATTTTTACTAGACGTATTGCCTTAAAACATATTAATTGTAATTACAATACATTTTTAAAACTTTTTCTGTTAAAGATGAGTTTATCTAGTTTACAATTTAGTCTCAGAAATCAATTTCCGACTTATAACGAAATGTGTAGACTTTTTTGAGTTAACGTATATAAAATTCAACATTTTTATGAACTCTTTCTTTTTGTGTTGGCTTTGTCTTTCTATTTGATTCAAGATAAATGAAATTTGTTAGGATTTGGATTAGTTCTGCATAGTCTTTCATCCTTCTTCTATTGTGAAATCCGACTTCCTTCATATTTTCTTGAATCAACGTACATAGAAGGCAATTTTTATTAGACGTATTGCCTTAGAACATATTAATTGTAATTACAATACATTTTTCAAACTTTTTCTGTTAAAGATGAGTTTATCTAGTTTACAATTTAGTCTCAGAAATAAATTTTCGACTTATAACGAAATGTGTCAACTTTTTTGAGTTAACGTATATAAAATTCAACATTTTTATGAACTCTTTCTTTTTGTGTTGGATTTGTCTTTCTATTTGATTCAAGATAGATGAAATTTGTTAGGATTTGGATTAGTTCTGCATGGTCTTTCATCCTTCTTCTATTGTGAAATTTGACTTCCTTCATATTTTCTTGAATCAACGTACATAGAAATACAATTTTTACTAGACATATTGCCTTAGAACATATTAATTGTAATTACAATACATTTTACAAACTTTTTCTGTTAAAGATGAGTTTATCTAGTTTACAATTTAGTCTCAGAAATCAATTTCCGACTTATAACGAAATGTTTAGACTTTTTTGAGTTAACGTATATAAAATTCAACATTTTTATGAAATCTTTCTTTTTGTGTTGGCTTTGTCTTTCTATTTGATTCAAGATAAATGAAATTTGTTAGGATTTGTATTAGTTCTGCATGGTCTTTCATCCTTCTTCTATTGTGAAATCCGACTTCCTTCATATTTTCTTGAATCAACGTACATAGAAATGCAATTTTTACTAGAGTATTGCCTTAGAACATATTAATTGTAATGACAATACATTTTACAAACTTTTTATGTTAAAGATGAGTTTATCTAGTTTACAATTTAGTCTCAGAAATCAATTTCCGACTTATAACGAAATGTTTAGACTTTTTTGAGTTAACGTATATAAAATTCAACATTTTTATGAAATCTTTCTTTTTGTGTTGGCTTTATCTTTCTATTTGATTCAATATAGATGAAATTTGTTAGGATTTGGATTAGTTCTGCATGGTCTTTCATCCTTCTTCTATTGTGAAATCCGACTTCCTTCATATTTCCTTGAATAAACGTACATAGAAATGCAATTTTTACTAGACGTATTGCCTTAGAACATATTAATTGTAATTACAATATATTTTTCAAACTTTTTCTGTTAAAGATGAGTTTATCTAGTTTACAATTTAGTCTCAGAAATCAATTTTCGACTTATAACGAAATGTGTCAACTTTTTTTTTGAGTTAACGTATATAAAATTCAACATTTTTATGAACTCTTTCTTTTTGTGTTGGCTTTGTCTTTCTATTTGATTCAAGATAGATGAAATTTGTTAGGATTTCGATTAGTTCTGCATGGTCTTTCATCCTTCTTCTATTGTGAAATTTGACTTCCTTCATATTTTCTTGAATCAACATACATAGAAATGCAATTTTTACTAGACGTATTGCCTTAGAACATATTAATTGTAATTACAATACACTTGTATTGGCTTTGTCTTTCAATTTGATTCAAATAGATGAAATTTGTTAGGATTTGGATTAGTTCTGCAAGGTCTTTCATACTTCTTCTATTGTGAAATTTGACTTCCTTCATATTTTCTTGAATCAACGTACATAGAAATGCAATTTTTACTAGACGTATTGCCTTAGAACATATTAATTTTAATTACAATACATTTTTCAAACTTTTTCTGTTAAAGATGAGTTTATCTAGTTTACAATTTAGTCTCAGAAATCAATTTTTGACTTATAACGAAATGTGTCAACTTTTTTGAGTTAACGTATATAAAATTCAACATTTTTATGAACTCTTTCTTTTTGTGTTGGCTTTGTCTTTCTATTTGATTCAAGATAGATGAAATTTGTTAGGATTTGTATTAGTTCTGCATGGTCTTTCATCCTTCTTTTATTGTGAAATTTGACTTCCTTCATATTTTCTTGAATCAACGTACATAGAAATGCAATTTTTACTAAACGTATTGCCTTAAAACATATTAATTGTAATTACAATACATTTTTCAAACGTTTTCTGTTAAAGATGAGTTTATCTAGTTTACAATTTAGTCTCAGAAATCAATTTCCGACTTATAACGAAATGTGTAGACTTTTTTGAGTTAACGTATATAAAATTCACATTTTTATGAACTCTTTCTTTTTGTGTTGGCTTTGTCTTTCTATTTGATTCAAGACTATTTGATTCAAGATAGATGAAACTTGTTAGGATTTGGATTAGTTCTGCATGGTCTTTCATCCTTCTTCTATTGTGAAATTTGACTTCCTTCATATTTTCTTGAATCAACGTACATAGAAATGCAATTTTTACTAGACGTATTGCCTTAGAACATATTAATTGTAATTACAATACATTTTTCAAACTTTTTCTGTTAAAGATGAGTATATCTAGTTTACAATTTAGTCTCAGAAATCAATTTTCGACTTATAACGAAATGTGTAGACTTTTTTTGAGTTAACGTATATAAAATTCTACATTTTTATGAACTCTTTCTTTTTGTGTTGGCTTTGTCTTTCTATTTGATTCAAGATAGATGAAATTTGTTAGGATTTGGATTAGTTCTGCATGGTCTTTCATCCTTCTTCTATTGTGAAATTTGACTTCCTTCATATTTTCTTGAATGAACGTACATAGAAATACAATTTTTACTAGACATATTGCCTTAGAACATATTAATTGTAATTACAATACATTTTACAAACTTTTTCTGTTAAAGATGAGTTTATCTAGTTTACAATTTAGTCTCAGAAATCAATTTACGACTTATAACGAAATGTGTAGACTTTTTTGAGTTAACGTAAATAAAATTCAACATTTTTATGAACTCTTTTTTTTGTGTTGGCTTTGTCTTTCTATTTGATTCAATATAGATAAAATTTGTTAGGATTTGGATTAGTTCTGCATGGTCTTTCATCCTTCTTCTATTGTGAAATCCGACTTCCTTCATATTTTCTTGAATCAACGTACATAGAAATGCAATTTTTACTAGACGTATTGCCTTAGAACATATTAATTGTAATTACAATACACTTGTATTGGCTTTGTCTTTCAATTTGATTCAAATAGATGAAATTTGTTAGGATTTGGATTAGTTCTGCAAGGTCTTTCATACTTCTTCTATTGTGAAATTTGACTTCCTTCATATTTTCTTGAATCAACGTACATAGAAATGCAATTTTTACTAGACGTATTGCCTTAGAACATATTAATTTTAATTACAATACATTTTTCAAACTTTTTCTGTTAAAGATGAGTTTATCTAGTTTACAATTTAGTCTCAGAAATCAATTTTCGACTTATAACGAAATGTGTAGACTTTTTTGAGTTAACGTATATAAAATTCAACATTTTTATGAACTCTTTCTTTTTGTGTTGGCTTTGTCTTTCTATTTGATTCAAGATAGATGAAATTTGTTAGGATTTGGATTAGTTCTGCATGGTCTTTCATCCTTCTTCTATTGTGAAATTTGACTTCCTTCATATTTTCTTGAATCAACGTACTTAGAAATACAATTTTTACTAGACGTATTTCCTTAGAACATATTAATTGTAATTACAATACATTTTTCAAACTTTTTCTGTTAAAGATGAGTTTATCTAGTTTACAATTTAGTCTCAGAAATCAATTTTCGACTTATAACGAAATGTGTAGACTTTTTTGAGTTAACGTATATAAAATTCAACATTTTTATGAACTCTTTCTTTTTGTGTTGGCTTTGTCTTTCTATTTGATTCAAGATAGATGAAATTTGTTAGGATTTGGATTAGTTCTGCATGGTCTTTCATCCTTCTTCTATTGTGAAATTTGACTTCCTTCATATTTTCTTGAATCAACGTACATAGAAATACAATTTTTACTAGACATATTGCCTTAGAACATATTAATTGTAATTACAATACATTTTACAAACTTTTTCTGTTAAAGATGAGTTTATCTAGTTTACAATTTAGTCTCAGAAATCAATTTCCGACTAATAACGAAATGTGTAGACTTTTTTGAGTTAACGTATATAAAATTCAACATTTTTATGAACTCTTTCTTTTTGTGTTTGCTTTGTCTTTCTATTTGATTCAAGATAGATAAAATTTGTTAGGATTCGGATTAGTTCTGCATGGTCTTTCATCCTTCTTCTATTGTGAAATCCGACTTCCTTCATATTTTCTTGAATCAACTACATAGAAATGCAATTTTTATTAGACGTATTGCCTTAAAACATATTAATTGTAATTACAATACATTTTTCAAACTTTTTCTGTTAATGATGAGTTTATCTAGTTTACAATTTAGTCTCAGAAATCAATTTCCGACTTATACCGAAATGTGTAGACTTTTTTGAGTTAAAGTATATAAAATTCAACATTTTTATGAACTCTTTCTTTTTGTGTTGGCTTTGTCATTTCTATTTGATTCAAGATAGATGAAATTTGTTAGGATTTGGATTAGTTCTGCATGGTCTTTCATCCTTCTTCTATTGTGAAATTTGACTTGGTTCATATTTTCTTGAATCAACGTACATAGAAATACAATTTTCTTCTATTGTGAAATTTGATTTGGTTCATATTGCCTTAGAACATATTAATTGTAATTACAATACATTTTACAAAATTTTTCTGTTAAAGATGAGTTTATCTAGTTTACAATTTAGTCTCATAAATCAATTTTCGACTTATAACGAAATGGGTAGACTTTTTTGAGTTAACGTATATAAAATTCAACATTTTTATGAACTCTTTCTTTTTGTGTTGGCTTTGTCTTTCTATTTGATTCAAGATATATGAAATTTGTTAGGATTTGTATTAGTTTTGCATGGTCTTTCATCCTTCTTTTATTGTGAAATTTGACTTCCTTCATATTTTCTTGAATCAACGTACATAGAAATGCAATTTTTACTAGACATATTGCCTTAAAACATATTAATTGTAATTACAATACATTTTTAAAACTTTTTCTGTTAAAGATGAGTTTATCTAGTTTACAATTTAGTCTCAGAAATCAATTTCCGACTTAAAACGAAATGTGTAGACTTTTTTGAGTTAACGTATATAAAATTCAACATTTTTATGAACTCTTTCTTTTTGTGTTGGCTTTGTCTTACTATTTGATTCAAGATAGATGAAATTTGTTAGGATTTGGATTAGTTCTGCATAGTCTTTCATCCTTCTTCTATTGTGAAATCCGACTTCCTTCATATTTTCTTGAATCAACGTACATAGAAGGCAATTTTTATTAGACGTATTGCCTTAGAACATATTAATTGTAATTACAATACATTTTTCAAACTTTTTCTGTTAAAGATGAGTTTATCTAGTTTACAATTTAGTCTCAGAAATAAATTTTCGACTTATAACGAAATGTGTCAACTTTTTTGAGTTAACGTATATAAAATTCAACATTTTTATGAACTCTTTCTTTTTGTGTTGGATTTGTCTTTCTATTTGATTCAAGATAGATGAAATTTGTTAGGATTTGGATTAGTTCTGCATGGTCTTTCATCCTTCTTCTATTGTGAAATTTGACTTCCTTCATATTTTCTTGAATCAACGTACATAGAAATGCAATTTTTACTAGACGTATTGCCTTAGAACATATTAATTGTAATTACAATACATTTTTCAAACTTTCTCTGTTAAAGATGAGTTTACCTAGTTTACAATTTAGTCTCAGAAATCAATTTCCGACTTATAACGAAATGTGTAGACTTTTTTGAGTTAACGTATATAAAATTCAACATTTTTATGAACTCTTTCTTTTTGTGTTGGCTTTGTCTTTCTATTTGATTCAAGATAGATGAAATTTGTTAGTATTTGGATTAGTTCTGCATGGTCTTTCATCCTTCTTCTATTGTGAAATTTGACTTCCTTCATATTTTCTTGAATCAAAGTACATAGAAATGCAATTTTTACTAGACGTACTGCCTTAGAACATATTAATTGTAATTACAATACATTTTTCAAACTTTTCTGTTAAAGATGAGTTTATCTAGTTTAAAATTTAGTCTCAGAAATCAATTTCCGACTTATAACGAAATGTGTAGACTTTTTTGAGTTAACGTATATAAAATTCAACATTTTTATGAACTCTTTCTTTTTGTGTTGGCTTTGTCTTTCTATTTGATTCAAGATAGATGAAATTTGTTAGGATTTGGATTAGTTCTGCATGGTCTTTCATCCTTCTTCTATTGTGAAATTTGACTTCCTTCATATTTTCTTGAATCAACGTACATAGAAATGCAATTTTTACTAGATGTATTGCCTTATAACATATTAATTGTAATTACAATAACTTTTTCAAACTTTTTATGTTGAAGATGAGTTTATCTAGTTTACAATTTAGTCTCAGAAATCAATTTCTGACTTTATAACGAAGTGTGTAGACTTTTTTGAGTTAACGTATATTAAATTCAACATTTTTATGAACTCTTTCTTTTTGTGTTGGCTTTGTCTTTCTATTTGATTCAAGATAGATGAAATTTGTTAGGATTTGGATTAGTTCTGCATGGTCTTTCATCCTTCTTCTATTGTGAAATTTGACTTCCTTCATATTTTGTTGAATCAACGTACATAGAAATGCAATTTTTACTAGACGTATTGCCTTAGAACATATTAATTGTAATTACAATACATTTTACAAACTTTTTCTGTTAAAGATGAGTTTATCTAGTTTACAATTTAGTCTCAGAACTCAATTTTGGACTTATAACGAAATGAGTAGACTTTTTTGAGTTAACGTATATAAAATTCAACATTTTTATGAACTCTTTCTTTTTGTGTTGGCTTTGTCTTTCTATTTGATTCAAGATAGATGAAACTTGTTAGGATTTGGATTAGTTCTGCATGGTCTTTCATCCTTCTTCTATTGTGAAATTTGACTTCCTTCATATTTTCTTGAATCAACGTACATAGAAATGCAATTTTTACTAGACGTATTGCCTTAGAACATATTAATTGTAATTACAATACATTTTTCAAACTTTTTCTGTTAAAGATGAGTATATCTAGTTTACAATTTAGTCTCAGAAATCAATTTTCGACTTATAACGAAATGTGTAGACTTTTTTTGAGTTAACGTATATAAAATTCTACATTTTTATGAACTCTTTCTTTTTGTGTTGGCTTTGTCTTTCTATTTGATTCAAGATAGATGAAATTTGTTAGGATTTGGATTAGTTCTGCATGGTCTTTCATCCTTCTTCTATTGTGAAATTTGACTTCCTTCATATTTTCTTGAATGAACGTACATAGAAATACAATTTTTACTAGACATATTGCCTTAGAACATATTAATTGTAATTACAATACATTTTACAAACTTTTTCTGTTAAAGATGAGTTTATCTAGTTTACAATTTAGTCTCAGAAATCAATTTACGACTTATAACGAAATGTGTAGACTTTTTTGAGTTAACGTAAATAAAATTCAACATTTTTATGAACTCTTTTTTTTGTGTTGGCTTTGTCTTTCTATTTGATTCAATATAGATAAAATTTGTTAGGATTTGGATTAGTTCTGCATGGTCTTTCATCCTTCTTCTATTGTGAAATCCGACTTCCTTCATATTTTCTTGAATCAACGTACATAGAAATGCAATTTTTACTAGACGTATTGCCTTAGAACATATTAATTGTAATTACAATACACTTGTATTGGCTTTGTCTTTCAATTTGATTCAAATAGATGAAATTTGTTAGGATTTGGATTAGTTCTGCAAGGTCTTTCATACTTCTTCTATTGTGAAATTTGACTTCCTTCATATTTTCTTGAATCAACGTACATAGAAATGCAATTTTTACTAGACGTATTGCCTTAGAACATATTAATTTTAATTACAATACATTTTTCAAACTTTTTCTGTTAAAGATGAGTTTATCTAGTTTACAATTTAGTCTCAGAAATCAATTTTTGACTTATAACGAAATGTGTCAACTTTTTTGAGTTAACGTATATAAAATTCAACATTTTTATGAACTCTTTCTTTTTGTGTTGGCTTTGTCTTTCTATTTGATTCAAGATAGATGAAATTTGTTAGGATTTGTATTAGTTCTGCATGGTCTTTCATCCTTCTTTTATTGTGAAATTTGACTTCCTTCATATTTTCTTGAATCAACGTACATAGAAATGCAATTTTTACTAAACGTATTGCCTTAAAACATATTAATTGTAATTACAATACATTTTTCAAACGTTTTCTGTTAAAGATGAGTTTATCTAGTTTACAATTTAGTCTCAGAAATCAATTTCCGACTTATAACGAAATGTGTAGACTTTTTTGAGTTAACGTATATAAAATTCACATTTTTATGAACTCTTTCTTTTTGTGTTGGCTTTGTCTTTCTATTTGATTCAAGACTATTTGATTCAAGATAGATGAAACTTGTTAGGATTTGGATTAGTTCTGCATGGTCTTTCATCCTTCTTCTATTGTGAAATTTGACTTCCTTCATATTTTCTTGAATCAACGTACATAGAAATGCAATTTTTACTAGACGTATTGCCTTAGAACATATTAATTGTAATTACAATACATTTTTCAAACTTTTTCTGTTAAAGATGAGTATATCTAGTTTACAATTTAGTCTCAGAAATCAATTTTCGACTTATAACGAAATGTGTAGACTTTTTTTGAGTTAACGTATATAAAATTCTACATTTTTATGAACTCTTTCTTTTTGTGTTGGCTTTGTCTTTCTATTTGATTCAAGATAGATGAAATTTGTTAGGATTTGGATTAGTTCTGCATGGTCTTTCATCCTTCTTCTTTTGTGAAATTTGACTTCCTTCATATTTTCTTGAATGAACGTACATAGAAATACAATTTTTACTAGACATATTGCCTTAGAACATATTAATTGTAATTACAATACATTTTACAAACTTTTTCCGTTAAAGATGAGTTTATCTAGTTTACAATTTAGTCTCAGAAATCAATTTACGACTTATAACGAAATGTGTAGACTTTTTTGAGTTAACGTAAATAAAATTCAACATTTTTATGAACCCTTTTTTTTTGTGTTGGCTTTGTCTTTCTATTTGATTCAATATAGATAAAATTTGTTAGGATTTGGATTAGTTCTGCATGGTCTTTCATCCTTCTTCTATTGTGAAATCCGACTTCCTTCATATTTTCTTGAATCAACGTACATAGAAATGCAATATTTACTAGACGTATTGCCTTAGAACATATTAATTGTAATTATAATACACTTGTATTGGCTTTGTCTTTCAATTTGATTCAAATAGATGAAATTTGTTAGGATTTGGATTAGTTCTGCAAGGTCTTTCATACTTCTTCTATTGTGAAATTTGACTTCCTTCATATTTTCTTGAATCAACGTACATAGAAATGCAATTTTTACTAGACGTATTGCCTTAGAACATATTAATTTTAATTACAATACATTTTTCAAACTTTTTCTGTTAAAGATGAGTTTATCTAGTTTACAATTTAGTCTCAGAAATCAATTTTTGACTTATAACGAAATGTGTCAACTTTTTTGAGTTAACGTATATAAAATTCAACATTTTTATGAACTCTTTCTTTTTGTGTTGGCTTTGTCTTTCTATTTGATTCAAGATAGATGAAATTTGTTAGGATTTGTATTAGTTCTGCATGGTCTTTCATCCTTCTTTTATTGTGAAATTTGACTTCCTTCATATTTTCTTGAATCAACGTACATAGAAATGCAATTTTTACTAGACGTATTGCCTTAAAAAATATTAATTGTAATTACAATACATTTTTCAAACTTTTTCTGTTAAAGATGAGTTTATCTAGTTTACAATTTAGTCTCAGAAATCAATTTCCGACTTATAACGAAATGTGTAGACTTTTTTGAGTTAACGTATATAAAATTCAACATTTTTATGAACTCTTTCTTTTTGTGTTGGCTTTGTCTTTCTATTTGATTCAAGATAGATGAAATTTGTTAGGATTTCGATTAGTTCTGCATGGTCTTTCATCCTTCTTCTATTGTGAAATTCGACTTCCTTCATATTTTCTTGAATCAACATACATAGAAATGCAATTTTTACTAGACGTATTGCCTTAGAACATATTAATTGTAATTACAATACACTTGTATTGGTTTTGTCTTTCAATTTGATTCAAATAGATGAAATTTGTTAGGATTTGGATTAGTTCTGCAAGGTCTTTCATACTTCTTATATTATGAAATTTGACTTCCTTCATATTTTCTTGAATAAACGTACATAGAAATGCAATTTTTACTAGACGTATTGCCTTAGAACATATTAATTGTAATTACAATACATTTTTCAAACTTTTTCTGTTAAAGATGAGTTTATCTAGTTTACAATTTAGTCTCAGAAATCAATTTTCGACTTATAACGAAATGTGTAGACTTTTTTGAGTTAACGTATATAAAATTCAACATTTTTATGAACTCTTTCTTTTTGTGTTGGCTTTGTCTTTCTATTTGATTCAAGATAGATGAAATTTGTTAGGATTTGGATTAGTTCTGCATGGTCTTTCATCCTTCTTCTATTGTGAAATTTGACTTCCTTCATATTTTCTTGAATCAACGTACATAGAAATACAATTTTTACTAGACGTATTGCCTTAGAACATATTAATTGTAATTACAGTACATTTTTCAAACATTTTCTGTTAAAGATGAGTTTATCTAGTTTACAATTTAGTCTCAGAAATCAATTTTCGACTTATAACGAAATGTGTAGACTTTTTTGAGTTAACGTATATAAAATTCAACATTTTTATGAACTCTTTCTTTTTGTGTTGGCTTTGTCTTTCTATTTGATTCAAGATAGATGAAATTTGTTAGGATTTGGATTAGTTCTGCATGGTCTTTCATCCTTCTTCTATTGTGAAATCCGACTTCCTTCATATTTTCTTGAATCAACGTACATAGAAATGCAATTTTTACTAGACGTATTGCCTTAGAACATATTAATTGTAATTACAATACATTTTACAAACTTTTTCTGTTAAAGATGAGTTTATCTAGTTTACAATTTAGTCTCAGAAATCAATTTACGACTTATAACGAAATGTGTCAACTTTTTTGAGTTAACGTATATAAAATTCAACATTTTTATGAACTCTTTCTTTTTGTGTTGGCTTTGTCTTTCTATTTGATTCAAGATAGATGAATTTTTTTAGGATTTGGATTAGTGTTGCATGGTCTTTCATTCTTCTTCTATTGTGAAATTTGACTTCCTTCATATTTTGTTGAATCAACGTACATAGAAATGCAATTTTTACTAGACGTAATGCCTTATAACATATTAATTGTAATTACAATACATTTTTCAAACTTTTTCTGTTAAAGATGAGATTATGTAGTTTACAATTTAGTCTCAGAAATCAATTTCCGACTTAAAACGAAATGTGTAGACTTTTCTGAGTTAACGTATATAAAATTCAACATTTTTATGAACTCTTTCTTTTTGTGTTGGCTTTGTCTTTCTATTTGATTCAAGATAGATGAAATTTGTTAGGATTTGGATTAGTTCTGCATGGTCTTTCATCCTTCTTCTATTGTGAAATTTGACTTCCTTCATATTTTCTTGAATCAACGTACATAGAAATGCAATTTTTACTAGACGTATTGCCTTAGAACATATTAATTGTAACTACAATACATTTTACAAACTTTTTCTGTTAAAGATGAGTTTATCTAGTTTACAATTTAGTCTTAGAAATCAATTTACGACTTATAACGAAACGTGTCAACTTTTTTGAGTTAACGTATATAAAATTCAACATTTTTATGAACTCTTTCTTTTTGTGTTGGCTTTGTCTTTCTATTTGATTCAAGATAGATGAATTTTTTTAGGATTTGGATTAGTGCTGCATGGTCTTTCATTCTTCTTCTATTGTGAAATTTGACTTCCTTCATATTTTGTTGAATCAACGTACATAGAAATGCAATTTTTACTAGACGTAATGCCTTATAACATATTAATTGTAATTACAATACATTTTTCAAACTTTTTCTGTTAAAGATGAGATTATGTAGTTTACAATTTAGTCTCAGAAATCAATTTCCGACTTAAAACGAAATGTGTAGACTTTTTTGAGTTAACGTATATAAAATTCAACATTTTTATGAACTCTTTCTTTTTGTGTTGGCTTTGTCTTTCTATTTGATTCAAGATAGATGAAATTTGTTAGGATTTGGATTAGTTCTGCATGGTCTTTCATCCTTCTTCTATTTTGAAATTTGACTTCCTTCATATTTTCTTGAATCAACGTACATAGAAATGCAATTTTTACAGACGTATTGCCTTAGAACATATTAATTGTAACTAAAATACATTTTACAAACTTTTTCTGTTAAAGATGAGTTTATCTAGTTTACAATTTAGTCTTAGAAATCAATTTACGACTTATAACGAAATGTGTCAACTTTTTTGAGTTAACGTATATAAAATTCAACATTTTTATGAACTCTTTCTTTTTGTGTTGGCTTTGTCTTTCTATTTGATTCAAGATAGATGAAATTTGTTAGGATTTGGATTAGTGCTGCATGGTCTTTCATTCTTCTTCTATTGTGAAATTTGACTTCCTTCATATTTTGTTGAATCAACGTACATAGAAATGCAATTTTTACTAGACGTATTGCCTTAGACCATATTAATTGTAATTACAATACATTTCTCAAATTTTTTTTGTTAAAGATGACTTTATCTAGTTTACAATTTAGTCTCAGAAATAAATTTTCGACTTATAACGAAATGTGTCAACTTTTTTGAGTTAACGTATATAAAATTCAACATTTTTATGAACTCTTTCTTTTTGTGTTGGCTTTGTCTTTCTATTTGATTCAAGATAGATGAAATTTGTTAGGATTTGGATTAGTTCTGCATGGTCTTTCATCCTTCTTCTATTGTGAAATTTGACTTCCTTCATATTTTCTGGAATCAACATACATAAAAATGCAATTTTTACTAGACGTATTGCCTTTAAACATATTAATTATAATTACAATACACTTGTATTGGCTTTGTCTTTCAATTTGATTCAAATAGATGAAATTTGTTAGGATTTGGATTAGTTCTGCAAGGTCTTTCATACTTCTTATATTGTGAAATTTGACTTCCTTCATATTTTCTTGAATCAACGTACATAGAAATGCAATTTTTACTAGACGTATTGCCTTAGAACATATTAATTGTAATTACAATACATTTTTCAAACTTTTTCTGTTAAAGATGAGTTTATCTAGTTTACAATTTAGTCTCAGAAATAAATTTTCGACTTATAACGAAATTTGTAGACTTTTTTGAGTTAACGTATATAAAATTCAACATTTTGATGAACTCTTTCTTTTTGTGTTGGCTTTGTCTTTCTATTTGATTCAAGATAGATGAAATTTGTTAGGATTTGGATTAGTTCTGCATGGTCTTTCATCCTTCTTCTATTGTGAAATTTGACTTCCTTCATATTTTCTTGAATCAACGTACATAGAAATGTAAATTTTACTAGACGTATTGCCTTAAAACATATTAATTGTAATTACAATACATTTTTCAAACTTTTTCTGTTAAAGATGAGTTTATCTAGTTTACAATTTAGTCTCATAAATCAATTTTCGACTTATAACGAAATGTGTAGACTTTTTTTGAGTTAACGTATATAAAACTCTACATTTTTATGAACTCTTTCTTTTTGTGTTGGCTTTGTCTTTCTATTTGATTCAAGATAGATGAAATTTGTTAGGATTTGGATTAGTTCTGCATGGTCTTTCATCCTTCTTCTATTGTGAAATTTGACTTGCTTCATATTTTCTTGAATCAACGTACATAGAAATACAATTTTTACTAGACGTATTGCCTTAGAACATATTAATTGTAATTACAATACATTTTACAAACTTTTTCTGTTAATGATGAGTTTATCTAGTTTACAATTTAGTCTCAGAAATTAATTTCCGACTTATACCGAAATGTGTAGACTTTTTTGAGTTAAAGTATATAAAATTCAAAATTTTTATGAACTCTTTCTTTTTGTGTTGGCTTTGTCTTTCTATTTGATTCAAGATAGATGAAATTTGTTAGGATTTGGATTAGTTATGCATGGTCTTTCATCCTTCTTCTATTGTGAAATTTGACTTGCTTCATATTTTCTTGAATCAACGTACATAGAAATACAATTTTTACTAGACGTATTGCCTTAGAACATATTAATTGTAATTACAATACATTTTACAAACTTTTTCTGTTAAAGATGAGTTTATCTAGTGTACAATTTAGTTTCAGAAATTAATTTTCGACTTATAACGAAATTTGTAGACTTTTTTGAGTTAACGTATATAAAATTCAACATTTTGATGAACTCTTTCTTTTTGTGTTGGCTTTGTCTTTCTATTTGATTCAAGATAGATGAAATTTGTTAGGATTTGGATTAGTTCTGCATGGTCTTTCATCCTTCTTCTATTGTGAAATTTGACTTCCTTCATATTTTCTTGAATCAACGTACATAGAAATGTAAATTTTACTAGACGTATTGCCTTAAAACATATTAATTGTAATTACAATACATTTTACAAACTTTTTCTGTTAAAGATGAGTTTATCTAGTTTACAATTTAGTCTCAGAAATCAATTTCCGACTAATAACGAAATGTGTAGACTTTTTTGAGTTAACGTATATAAAATTCAACATTTTTATGAACTCTTTCTTTTTGTGTTTGCTTTGTCTTTCTATTTGATTCAAGATAGATAAAATTTGTTAGGATTCGGATTAGTTCTGCATGGTCTTTCATCCTTCTTCTATTGTGAAATCCGACTTCCTTCATATTTTCTTGAATCAACGTACATAGAAATGCAATTTTTATTAGACGTATTGCCTTAAAACATATTAATTGTAATTACAATACATTTTTCAAACTTTTTCTGTTAATGATGAGTTTATCTAGTTTACAATTTAGTCTCAGAAATCAATTTCCGACTTATACCGAAATGTGTAGACTTTTTTGAGTTAAAGTATATAAAATTCAACATTTTTATGAACTCTTTCTTTTTGTGTTGGATTTGTCTTTCTATTTGATTCAAGATAGATGAAATTTGTTAGGATTTGGATTAGTTCTGCATGGTCTTTCATCCTTCTTCTATTGTGAAATTTTACTTGCTTCATATTTTCTTGAATCAACGTACATAGAAATACAATTTTTACTAGACGTATTGCCTTAGAACATATTAATTGTAATTACAATACATTTTACAAACTTTTTCTGTTAAAGATGAGTTTATCTAGTTTACAATTTAGTTTCAGAAATCAGTTTTCGACTTATAATGAAATGTGTAAACTTTTTTGAGTTTACATATATTAAATTCCACATTTTTATGAACTCTTTTTTTTTGTGTTGGCTTTGTCTTTCTATTTGATTCAAGATAGATTAAATTTTTTAGGATTTGGATTTGTTCTGCAAGGTCTTTCATCCTTCTTCTATTGTGAAATTTGACTTCCTTCATATTTTCTTGAATCAATGTACATAGAAATGCAATTTTTACTAGACGTATTGCCTTAGAACATATTAATTGTAATTACAATACATTTTCAAACTTTTTTTGTTAAATATGTCTTTATCTAGTTTACAATTTAGTCTCAGAAATCAATTTTCGACTTATAACGAAATGTGTAGAATTTTTTGAGTTAACGTATATAAAATTCAACATTTTTATGAACTCTTTCTTTTTGTGTTGGCTTTGTCTTTCTATTTGATTCAAGATAGATGAAATTTGTTAGGATTTGGATTAGTTCTGCAAGGTCTTTCATACTTCTTCTATTGTGATATTTTACGTCCTTCATATTTTGTTGAATCAACGTACATAGAAATGCAATTTTTACTAGACGTATTGCCTTAAAACATATTAATTGTAATTACAATACATTTTTCAAACTTTTTCTGTTAAAGATGAGTTTATCTAGTTTACAATTTAGTCTCAGAAATCAATTTTCGACTTATAACGAAATGTGTAGACTTTTTTTGAGTTAACGTATATAAAATTCTACATTTTTATGAACTCTTTCTTTTTGTGTTGGCTTTGTCTTTCTATTTGATTCAAGACTATTTGATTCAAGATAGATGAAATTTGTTAGGATTTGGATTAGTTCTGCATGGTCTTTCATCCTTCTTCTATTGTGAAATTTGACTTCCTTCATATTTTCTTGAATCAACGTACATAGAAATGCAATTTTTACTAGACGTATTGCCTTAGAACATATTAATTGTAATTACAATACATTTTTCAAACTTTTTCTGTTAAAGATGAGTATATCTAGTTTACAATTTAGTCTCAGAAATCAATTTTCGACTTATAACGAAATGTGTAGACTTTTTTTGAGTTAACGTATATAAAATTCTACATTTTTATGAACTCTTTCTTTTTGTGTTGGCTTTGTCTTTCTATTTGATTCAAGATAGATGAAATTTGTTAGGATTTGGATTAGTTCTGCATGGTCTTTCATCCTTCTTCTATTGTGAAATTTGACTTCCTTCATATTTTCTTGAATGAACGTACATAGAAATACAATTTTTACTAGACATATTGCCTTAGAACATATTAATTGTAATTACAATACATTTTACAAACTTTTTCTGTTAAAGATGAGTTTATCTAGTTTACAATTTAGTCTCAGAAATCAATTTACGACTTATAACGAAATGTGTAGACTTTTTTGAGTTAACGTAAATAAAATTCAACATTTTTATGAACTCTTTTTTTTGTGTTGGCTTTGTCTTTCTATTTGATTCAATATAGATAAAATTTGTTAGGATTTGGATTAGTTCTGCATGGTCTTTCATCCTTCTTCTATTGTGAAATCCGACTTCCTTCATATTTTCTTGAATCAACGTACATAGAAATGCAATTTTTACTAGACGTATTGCCTTAGAACATATTAATTGTAATTACAATACACTTGTATTGGCTTTGTCTTTCAATTTGATTCAAATAGATGAAATTTGTTAGGATTTGGATTAGTTCTGCAAGGTCTTTCATACTTCTTCTATTGTGAAATTTGACTTCCTTCATATTTTCTTGAATCAACGTACATAGAAATGCAATTTTTACTAGACGTATTGCCTTAGAACATATTAATTTTAATTACAATACATTTTTCAAACTTTTTCTGTTAAAGATGAGTTTATCTAGTTTACAATTTAGTCTCAGAAATCAATTTTTGACTTATAACGAAATGTGTCAACTTTTTTGAGTTAACGTATATAAAATTCAACATTTTTATGAACTCTTTCTTTTTGTGTTGGCTTTGTCTTTCTATTTGATTCAAGATAGATGAAATTTGTTAGGATTTGTATTAGTTCTGCATGGTCTTTCATCCTTCTTTTATTGTGAAATTTGACTTCCTTCATATTTTCTTGAATCAACGTACATAGAAATGCAATTTTTACTAGACGTATTGCCTTAAAACATATTAATTGTAATTACAATACATTTTTCCAACTTTTTCTGTTAAAGATGAGTTTATCTAGTTTACAATTTAGTCTCAGAAATCAATTTTCGACTTATAACGAAATGTGTCAACTTTTTTGAGTTAACGTATATAAAATTCAACATTTTTATGAACTCTTTCTTTTTGTGTTGGCTTTGTCTTTCTATTTGATTCAAGATAGATGAATTTTTTTAGGATTTGGATTAGTGCTGCATGGTCTTTCATTCTTCTTCTATTGTGAAATTTGACTTCCTTCATATTTTGTTGAATCAACGTACATAGAAATGCAATTTTTACTAGACGTATTGCCTTATAAGATATTAATTGTAATTACAATACATTTTTCAAACTTTTTCTGTTAAAGATGAGATTATGTAGTTTACAATTTAGTCTCAGAATTCAATTTCCGACTTAAAACGAAATGTGTAGGCTTTTTTGAGTTAACGTATATAAAATTCAACATTTTTATGAACTCTTTCTTTTTGTGTTGGCTTTGTCTTTATATTTGATTCAAGATAGATGAAATTTGTTAGGATTTGTATTAGTTCTGCATGGTCTTTCATCCTTCTTCTATTGTGAAATTTGACTTCCTTCATATTTTCTTGAATCAACGTACATAGAAATGCAATTTTTACTCGACGTATTGCCTTAGAACATATTAATTGTAACTACAATACATTTTACAAACTTTTTCTGTTAAAGATGAGTTTATCTAGTTTACAATTTAGTCTTAGAAATCAATTTACGACTTATAACGAAATGTGTCAACTTTTTTGAGTTAACGTATATAAAATTCAACATTTTTATGAACTCTTTCTTTTTGTGTTGGCTTTGTCTTTCTATTTGATTCAAGATAGATGAAATTTGTTAGGATTTGGATTAGTGCTGCATGGTCTTTCATTCTTCTTCTATTGTGAAATTTGACTTCCTTCATATTTTGTTGAATCAACGTACATAGAAATGCAATTTTTACTAGACGTATTGCCTTAGACCATATTAATTGTAATTACAATACATTTCTCAAATTTTTTTTGTTAAAGATGACTTTATCTAGTTTACAATTTAGTCTCAGAAATAAATTTTCGACTTATAACGAAATGTGTCAACTTTTTTGAGTTAACGTATATAAAATTCAACATTTTTATGAACTCTTTCTTTTTGTGTTGGCTTTGTCTTTCTATTTGATTCAAGATAGATGAAATTTGTTAGGATTTGGATTAGTTCTGCATGGTCTTTCATCCTTCTTCTATTGTGAAATTTGACTTCCTTCATATTTTCTGGAATCAACATACATAAAAATGCAATTTTTACTAGACGTATTGCCTTTAAACATATTAATTATAATTACAATACACTTGTATTGGCTTTGTCTTTCAATTTGATTCAAATAGATGAAATTTGTTAGGATTTGGATTAGTTCTGCAAGGTCTTTCATACTTCTTATATTGTGAAATTTGACTTCCTTCATATTTTCTTGAATCAACGTACATAGAAATGCAATTTTTACTAGACGTATTGCCTTAGAACATATTAATTGTAATTACAATACATTTTTCAAACTTTTTCTGTTAAAGATGAGTTTATCTAGTTTACAATTTAGTCTCAGAAATAAATTTTCGACTTATAACGAAATTTGTAGACTTTTTTGAGTTAACGTATATAAAATTCAACATTTTGATGAACTCTTTCTTTTTGTGTTGGCTTTGTCTTTCTATTTGATTCAAGATAGATGAAATTTGTTAGGATTTGGATTAGTTCTGCATGGTCTTTCATCCTTCTTCTATTGTGAAATTTGACTTCCTTCATATTTTCTTGAATCAACGTACATAGAAATGTAAATTTTACTAGACGTATTGCCTTAAAACATATTAATTGTAATTACAATACATTTTTCAAACTTTTTCTGTTAAAGATGAGTTTATCTAGTTTACAATTTAGTCTCATAAATCAATTTTCGACTTATAACGAAATGTGTAGACTTTTTTTGAGTTAACGTATATAAAACTCTACATTTTTATGAACTCTTTCTTTTTGTGTTGGCTTTGTCTTTCTATTTGATTCAAGATAGATGAAATTTGTTAGGATTTGGATTAGTTCTGCATGGTCTTTCATCCTTCTTCTATTGTGAAATTTGACTTGCTTCATATTTTCTTGAATCAACGTACATAGAAATACAATTTTTACTAGACGTATTGCCTTAGAACATATTAATTGTAATTACAATACATTTTACAAACTTTTTCTGTTAATGATGAGTTTATCTAGTTTACAATTTAGTCTCAGAAATTAATTTCCGACTTATACCGAAATGTGTAGACTTTTTTGAGTTAAAGTATATAAAATTCAAAATTTTTATGAACTCTTTCTTTTTGTGTTGGCTTTGTCTTTCTATTTGATTCAAGATAGATGAAATTTGTTAGGATTTGGATTAGTTCTTCATGGTCTTTCATCCTTCTTCTATTGTGAAATTTGACTTGCTTCATATTTTCTTGAATCAACGTACATAGAAATACAATTTTTACTAGACGTATTGCCTTAGAACATATTAATTGTAATTACAATACATTTTACAAACTTTTTCTGTTAAAGATGAGTTTATCTAGTGTACAATTTAGTTTCAGAAATTAATTTTCGACTTATAATGAAATGTGTAAACTTTTTTGAGTTTACATATATTAAATTCCACATTTTTATGAACCCTTCCTTTTTGTGTTGGCTTTGTCTTTCTATTTGATTCAAGATATATTAAATTTGTTAGGATTTGGATTTGTTCTGCAAGGTCTTTCATCCTTCTTCTATTGTGAAATTTGACTTCCTTCATATTTTCTTGAATCAATGTACATTGAAATGCAATTTTTACTAGACGTATTGCCTTAGAACATATTAATTGTAATTACAATACATTTTTTAAACTTTTTCTGTTAAAGATGAGTTTATCTAGTTTACAATTTAGTCTTAGAAATCAATTTTCGACTTATAACGAAATGTGTAGACTTTTTTTGAGTTAACGTATATAAAATTCTACATTTTTATGAACTCTTTCTTTTTGTGTTGGCTTTGTCTTTCTATTTGATTCAAGATAGATGAAATTTGTTAGGATTTGGATTAGTTATGCATGGTCTTTCATCCTTCTTCTATTGTGAAATCCGACTTCCTTCATATTTTCTTGAATCAACGTACATAGAAATGCAATTTTATTTTACGTATTGCCTTAAAACATATTAATTGTAATTACAATACATTTTTCAAACTTTTTCTGTTAAAGATGAGTTTATCTAGTTTACAATTTAGTCTCAGAAATCAATTTTCGACTTATAACGAAATGTGTAGACTTTTTTTGAGTTAACGTATATAAAATTCTACATTTTTATGAACTCTTTCTTTTTGTGTTGGCTTTGTCTTTCTATTTGATTCAAGACTATTTGATTCAAGATAGATGAAATTTGTTAGGATTTGGATTAGTTCTGCATGGTCTTTCATCCTTCTTCTATTGTGAAATTTGACTTCCTTCATATTTTCTTGAATCAACGTACATAGAAATGCAATTTTTACTAGACGTATTGCCTTAGAACATATTAATTGTAATTACAATACATTTTTCAAACTTTTTATGTTAAAGATGAGTTTATCTAGTTTACAATTTAGTCTCAAAAATCAATTTCTGACTTATAACGAAATGTGTCAACTTTTTTGAGTTAACGTATATAAAATTCAACATTTTTATGAACTCTTTCTTTTTGTGTTGGCTTTGTCTTTCTATTTGATTCAAGATAGATGAAATTTGTTAGGATTTGGATTAGTTCTGCATGGTCTTTCATCCTTCTTCTATTGTGAAATATGACTTCCTTCATATTTTCTTGAATCAACGAACATATAAATATAATTTTTACTAGACGTATTGCCTTAGAACATATTAATTGTTAAAGATGAGTTTATCTAGTTTACAATTTAGTCTCAGAAATCAATTTCCGACTTATAACGAAATGTGTCAACTTTTTTGGGTTAACGTATATAAAATTCAACATTTTTATGAACTCTTTCTTTTTGTGTTGGCTTTGTCTTTCTATTTGATTCAAGATAGATGAAATTTGTTAGGATTTGGATTAGTTCTGCAAGGTCTTTCATACTTCTTCAATTGTGAAATTTGACCTCCTTCATATTTTGTTGAATCAACGTACATAGAAATGCAATTTTTACTAGACGTATTGCCTTAAAACATATTAATTGTAATTACAATACATTTTTCAAACTTTTTCTGTTAAAGATGAGTTTATCTAGTTTACAATTTAGTCTCAGAAATCAATTT
>NW_020649638.1:0-972 GCF_003573695.1 Papaver somniferum
TATCTTTCAAGTCGTGCATATTAAAAACAAAACTGCGAAGCATGAACACTCTAGATAGACATAGTATTAAGGAATACAATACGAGGTTTATTGCTTAACCATTAAACTTTGTAGATAAGTGTTTATGGGTAAAAACTGATTCCGCTGGTGTTGGTAATTTGGGGTGTGTTGATGAGAAACGAGTTCAATCCCTAAACAAATGCACTGCACGGGAATGCTTTTAGGTTCGTGAAATCAATATGTAAGACTTTGGCCTAAACCAAGAAATGGTCGTTCCAGATTCAATTTGCTCACAAGGTGAAGGAGAAGGGTTGATCTTAGGGAGGTAAGCGGAGAAGGTGTTTGAGATTGTGAAGGTGTTGGCTGCTTATGACTTGTATCAGAATGTTGAATTGGCTTGCACAATGTAAGCTATCAGTTCTTGGTATTTCTGGATACGGTGTTAACAACTTGGTTTCTGTCCTTATTTGAATAGGTTGAAAACCTATTTATACAAGTCATTTAAGCGCAACCCTGATCTCGTAGGAAGTGGATAAAGTTAAGTGGTGGAGTAATGGAGTTGTGTAAGAGGTGGCAAACATTGCATGATCACACCTTCATCCATCATTGCTAACTGATAGATACATTTTTGTGTCCACTCTGTAACTGATAGATAATTAGGTTACCCCTTATCCAAGTGTTATTCAGACTCTCGCTTTTGGATAAGGGGTAACCTAATAACTAAGGGGCACCCCCAGGTCACCCCCAAGGCATCTGCTATTCGCACCCTACTCTGGATAGGGGGCTACCAGTTTCTTCCCCATTTGAAACGATTTTGGCAGGAAACTTCTAAACAGTTCTGGCAGAATTTCGATCGTCAAAATGAAGGGGTTATGGGTCGATTCAATGGCTGAAATTTGGTATAGAGATGTGATATAGGTTAAGGAACATAGTATGGGTGACATGATCGGTCAAATTTGGCTGGAATTTTCG
>NW_020649639.1:0-917 GCF_003573695.1 Papaver somniferum
ATTGGTCGATTCACTCATTGGACGACCTTGCTTCTCCAGTGAAGATCTGGTGTCATTCCCGACCCGGATGAGTTGATAAGAGCGTTAGAAAAGAAACATATCCTTCAGATGCTCATCATGATACTGAATCATAATCGAAGGTCCAAGATACATCCAAGCATAAATTCAAGAAGCGCCTTTCCGAATTTGATGAGAGTTATCGTGGTTCTTAGTGCTTACTAATTATGATCTTTAAGTCTCGGTAATTAAGCATCTAGTGACATTAAAAGAATCTAGTGAAGTTACAACTGTTGTTGCCTACATCACTTGGCTACAGTACAATGGTAGTGTATAACTCTGATGATACAGTTGATTGTATACTCAGTATCCACTAGTTACTTCTCTGCCTATCAATACAGTTTCTAATATTATCCCAATGGTTTAACCCAACGAAAGAAGGATACAACTTCAACAGATGCTAAAGAAGACTAAATGAAGCCAAACATGCCATGAGTGCGACCGCGCGAGTGAAAGCCTACTTTGACTAACCTGTTGTCGAGGTGGGTCATTGAAAGCTTGATGATTAGTATTCGATGAGGCCAAGGACCAGCCTACTTCCCATGACCCTTGTTCAGTTAAGCTGGCAGGAGCTTCAACTAGTGCCAAGAGTGAACATGATGCTACGGGGACATCCACCTTATAAACGCAGACTTCATTAGTTGCACGGAAAAATAAAAATAAGAAAACAGCAACAATTAGTGAATATTGGAACCTGCTGATTACAGTACATTAATACAACTATATATAACATATCATACATGTGATGAATTCCCATCTCAGAACGACATTACTAACATGAATCAGTATTTGCCCTACCATTTATATTGTATCTTTATATGAAACTAAGTTATACCTACTAACCATTATTAACATGAATC
>NW_020649640.1:0-367 GCF_003573695.1 Papaver somniferum
GCTATCACAAGGCGGCGCAGTCACGCATTCAACTCACAGAAACCATCATGAACTTTGAAGTGTGCTTAAAGAGCAACCAATATTTTTCGAACGAGTTTCCTATTAAGCTCGTTACCCTATTGGTCTCGTTCTATTCCAAATTTTAAAGCTTGGGTTCGCGTTAGGTTTCGTTTTCCTAAGGCGGGCGAGAAGGGAGCGGTGATGAAATCCGAACCCTTATCTTGTTTAGGCCAGGCTTTTCCCTTTACTAGGAAAATAAAGACAGTCCGGTTCGTCCTCAAACAATTATCACCTTAAGGAAGACAGTAACCCGCTTGCAGGAGATTCGCGGGTGTTTCGATTGGACTTACCTCTCGTACCAGACGGG
>NW_020649641.1:0-320 GCF_003573695.1 Papaver somniferum
AGAAACCATGTCTTCATTCATAGGATCCCAAGTGCCCGGATCAACCGAAAGCTCGATTCTATTTGAACTGCTCATTTTCAAATGATATCAGCATTGTTCACAAACATTGAGTTTTGACTTAAAAAAACTTCTTATAATTTAACCCATAAAACCTCTCACATTGAACCCACAAATGTCTGTATTTTTTATTTATATCGAGATCATTATATCTTCTTCTCATATTAAAATCACTTCTATTTGTGCTAATTCGTATACTGGAACTCTCGTTGTCACTACTATTTACACTTTCATTACAAATGTAACTATACATGTAACTGTCG
>NW_020649642.1:0-480 GCF_003573695.1 Papaver somniferum
TGAACTAATTTATTGAAGTTACCAACAAAATTTTCTTCTACGGGATTTTCAAATCTAGCACATAAATGGAGAGATAAATCTTGCCAGGTAATTCTATTTCGATTAACTTGAAAATTTAGAAACCATTTCTCATCCTTACCTTCTAAATAGATTGCAGCTATGTCGACTCTCCTTTATTCTTCAATATCATTGAGTTGGAAGTATCTTTCACTCTTCTGGATCCATCCTTTTGGGTTATCTCCATCAAATCATGGGAAGTCTAGTTTTGGAATCTGATGATGGTGATTAGTAAAGCTAGAATGATGATGAGAATAATTTGTGTAATCGTCATCCTGTTGATGTGAACCTTCTGGATCTTCAGATCGATTGTGATTTGCAGGTTTATGGAGCAACTGAATAAGACTGCGGTTATTCTCTTGTAAGGTTCCTCTAAAACTAGCTTTCACAGTATCAATTTGTGTAGAAAGATCAGTGGAAAGC
>NW_020649643.1:0-381 GCF_003573695.1 Papaver somniferum
CATATATTAGAAACCCGTTTTTCGGATGAATATGTTTGTCAATACATTCATATGAAGCCCAAGTGGGCACCTCAGCTAAATCCAGTTGTCTTAAGAGAAACTTTAGATCAGGTTGTGCTCTGTATGCTCATTTTTCTGATCCTGGGCGTTTGTCTCATATTAGTGGAAGTTTTATTTGGCTTTGTTGACCCACAGTTGTTTCGACTATTGATTTATGATTTGATAGGGTAATTATCATTGTGTGGTACTTATGTCCGGCTGAATACTTTAAAGTTGGCACCATTCTCATGCAACCAGGTAATATCTTTCCTTAAATCTTTCACTTCAAATGGTAACAGTTTCTCCTTGTTCATGCTTTTAATTTTATCTTAAGAACATTGA
>NW_020649644.1:0-526 GCF_003573695.1 Papaver somniferum
AGAAACCCTAAACGAACACAAATTCGTCAACTTCGAGATAGATAATGGCTCCGAGATCGAAACCTGTCCAGGATCGGACCACTATAAGTCTGGAAATTCGTAAGAACGATGAATCTTTAGCAATTTCCGTCCAAGATTCCATGAGAATATTTTCAGAAACCCTAAACGCACACAAATTCGTCAACTTCGAGACAGATACTGGTTCCGAGATCGAAACCTGTCCAGGATCGGACCACTATAAGTCTGGAAATTGGTAAGAACGATGAATCCTTACCAGTTTCCGGGTTAGATTATATGGGAATGTTCACGGAAACCCTAAACGCACACGAATTCGTTAACTTCGAGATAGATACTGGCTCCGAGATCGAAAACTGCCCAGGATCGGACTACTATAAGTCCGGAAATTCGTAAGAACGATGAATCTTTAGCAGTTTCCGGCCATGATTCCATGGGAATATTCTCAGAAACCCTTAACGCACATGAATTCGTCAACTTCGAGATAGATACTGGCTCCTAGATCGAAACC
>NW_020649645.1:0-623 GCF_003573695.1 Papaver somniferum
CAACTTCTTTATGCTTGTTCCTGAAGTAGAAACCGTTCCATCTGTTCCTTAATAGCTTCCTTCAAAAGAACTTTTGCTTCCTCCGGAAATTTCTTGGTAGAAGATATGATTTCTTGCAATTGAGGTTTATTCGTTTTTAAGTAAGTACGTAATTAAACGAGGAATTTCTTTACCTGATCTATTTCTAACAAATCAAGATACCCATTCATTCCAGTATAAATAGTCATTACCTGTTCTTCCACGGTGAAAGGAGCCGATTGGGCTTGTTTGAGCAATTCACGTAATCGTTGACCTCTTTCCAATTGATTCTAAGTTGCTTTATCGAGATCAGAAGAAAATTGTGCAAAGGCTTCTAACTCTGCGAATTGAGCCAGCTCCAATTTTAATTTTCCAGCTACTTGTTCATGGCTTTAATTTGCGCCGCAGATCCTACTCTGGAAACAGAAATCCCCACATTTATAGCAGGTCGGATTCCGACATTGAATAGATCGATGGATAAGAATATTTTTCCATCTGTAATGGAAATTACGTTGGTAGGGATATAAGCCGAAACATCCCTAGATTGAGTCTCTACTATTGGTAAAGCTGCCATACTTCCTTCACCTAAAAGAGTACTTAATTTA
>NW_020649646.1:0-312 GCF_003573695.1 Papaver somniferum
AAACTGAGAAACCTAATCCCCACTCCTCATGTGTGATACTAGTTACAACTAGAGTCGATTCTCCTTTAACATAGGTTTTTCTAAAACCATTATAGGTTAAAAACTTAAATACTTCATTGGGATTCTAAAGACAGACCCAAATATTTTCTCTTTAGTTGCGTGTTCTAATCTTATTTTGTTCTATTGTATTGAATACTATCTTCTCTAAGATTTGCTCGATATTCCATCTCCGATAGGTAAGATAAAAAGTAGTCACAAACATCTTCGTCTCATCGTTTGTGATTCCACAATATCTTGTTCCGCTTACATACG
>NW_020649647.1:0-417 GCF_003573695.1 Papaver somniferum
TAGAGAAACCTGTAAGGATTTTGGAGAAATGTTCCACATGAGAAATGTTCGCCCATGTCTTTACTAGTACCTGTTAAGAGGGAATAGCATTTCGTTCTAAGGTATGGGAGATAATCCGCCTGAAGCGAAAAAATCTCGTCTAGAATTTGGGAAAAAGTCACTTTCTGTTGCCGCAAAACATCAGAAACTAGAGAAACCTGTAAGGATTTTGGAGAAATGTTCGCCCATGTCTTTATTAGTACCTGTTAATAGGTCATAGCATTTCGTGCCAAGGTATGGGAGATAATCCGCCTTAAGCGAAATAATCTCGTCCAGAATTTGGAAAAAAGTCACTTTCTGTTGCCGCAAAACATCAGAAATTAGAGAAACCTGTAAGGATTTTGGAGAAATGTTCATCATGAGAAATATTCGCCTATG
>NW_020649648.1:0-286 GCF_003573695.1 Papaver somniferum
AGAAACGCTCAGCAAACCCAAAATTAGTCCACTTCGAGAAAGAAACTGGGTCCGAGATCGAAACCTGGACTCGAGAATAAGTCTGAAACTTCGTAAGAAGGGCGAATCCAACATTTTACGGGTAAAATTCCACCGTAGATTCTCATAAACGCTCAGCAACCCTAAATTAGTCAACTTCGAGAAAGAATCTAGGTCTGAGATCGAAACCCGAACTCGAGAATAAGTCTGAAACTTCGTAAGAATGACGAATCCAATCATTTACGGGTAAGATTCCATCGTATATTCT
>NW_020649649.1:0-474 GCF_003573695.1 Papaver somniferum
ATCAACCCAAAGAACAAGATCTTTCTTGAAGAAAATCATGCCACCTCTGGGACCTCGTAATGACTGCAAATTGAAACAGAAGACATAGTAAACAACATGACCCTTGAACCTAAACCAATAAAAACAAATGCTGCTTGTGTTGGTGTCAGTAGTTGCAGTCTTGCAGACTTCATGAATGAGACTAGGTGTACCTTGTGAGTGGTGGTTGTTACAACATCACAGTATTCAAATGGGTCGGCAAGTACAAATGCAGCAACGAGACCACTTATGTGAGCCATATCCATCATGAGAAAATCCCCAACAGAATCTGCAATCTTCAAGAAACATAGCAGGAAAGGAAATTAGGTGTGCGTAATGGGTTAACTAGTCTGATTCTATGATCACTAAGAATCACAACTGTTGACAATCAAAAGATATGTGTATACCTTTCTCATTCGAGGATAATCGAAATCACGAGGATAAGCACTAGCACCA
>NW_020649650.1:0-314 GCF_003573695.1 Papaver somniferum
AGAAACGCTCAGCAAACCCTAAATTAGTCAACTTCGAGAAAAAACCTGGGTCCGAGATCGAAACCTGGACTCGATATTAAGTCTTTAATTTTGTAAGAACGACGAAACCAACCATTTACGGGTAAGATTCCATCGTATATTCTCAGAAATGCACAATAAACCCTAAATTTGTTAACTTCGAGAAAGAAACTGGGTCCGAGATCGAAACCTGAACTCGAGAATAAGTCTAAAACTTCGTAAGAACGACGAATCCAACCATTTACGGATAAGACTCCATCGTATATTCTCAGAAACGCTCAGCAAACCCTAAATTA
>NW_020649651.1:0-671 GCF_003573695.1 Papaver somniferum
TAATGTCCTTTGATTTCACCTTTTTCGGCCTGTGATTTATAAATTGCTTCGACACAAAATAAGAAACGGTCTCTCCAAAACATAAAGGGTTGTGAGTTCACGTTTTCATCATCCTTGGTAAAATCAAGTCCACCACGTAGACACTCATAAACCGCCCTACCGTAGTTCTTAGCAGATAACCCCAATCTAGTTTAATAGTACATCCCAATAGGGGACGACCATACTTATTCAATTTATCTCTTTCAACTTGGATACCCTGAGGTGGTACTTGGAAAGTTTTAACATAAGCAACAGGAGTTCGCAGATCCTCCAGACGTAGAGCACGAAACGCTTTGAACCCGAATACATTACCCACGATGGAAGTAAACATGTTAGTAACAGAACCTTCTTCAAAAAGTTCTAAAGTATAAGCTACATAACAAATATATTGATTGTCTTCTCCAGCAACGGGCTCGATGTCGTAGCATCTTCCTTTGTAACGATCAAGGCTGGTAAGTCCATCGGTCCACACAGTTGTCCATGTACCAGTAGAAGATTCGGCAGCTACCACGGCCCCTGCTTCCTCAGGTGGAACTCCAGGTTGAGGAGTAACTCGGAATGCTGCCAAGATATCAGTATCCTTGGTTTCATAGTCAGGAGTATAATAAGTCAATTTGTAATCTTTAACACCA
>NW_020649652.1:0-746 GCF_003573695.1 Papaver somniferum
TAATGTCCTTTGATTTCACCTTTTTCGGCCTGTGATTTATAAATTGCTTCGACACAAAATAAGAAACGGTCTCTCCAAAACATAAAGGGTTGTGAGTTCACGTTTTCATCATCCTTGGTAAAATCAAGTCCACCACGTAGACACTCATAAACCGCCCTACCGTAGTTCTTAGCAGATAACCCCAATCTGGTTTAATAGTACATCCCAATAGGGGACGACCATACTTATTCAATTTATCTCTTTCAACTTGGATACCCTGAGGTGGTACTTGGAAAGTTTTAACATAAGCAACAGGAATTCGCAGATCCTCCAGACGTAGAGCACGAAACGCTTTGAACCCGAATACATTACCCACGATGGAAGTAAACATGTTAGTAACAGAACCTTCTTCAAAAAGTTCTAAAGGATAAGCTACATAACAAATATATTGATTGTCTTCTCCAGCAACGGGCTCGATGTCGTAGCATCTTCCTTTGTAACGATCAAGGCTGGTAAGTCCATCGGTCCACACAGTTGTCCATGTACCAGTAGAAGATTCGGCAGCTACCGCGGCCCCTGCTTCCTCAGGTGGAACTCCAGGTTGAGGAGTAACTCGGAATGCTGCCAAGATATCAGTATCCTTGGTTTCATAGTCAGGAGTATAATAAGTCAATTTGTAATCTTTAACACCATCTTTGAATCCAACACCTACTTTAGTCTCTGTTTGTGGTGACATAAGTCCCTCCCTACAACGCATGAATTAAGAA
>NW_020649653.1:0-1654 GCF_003573695.1 Papaver somniferum
AGATCTAATTAGAATAAGGAAGCTAATCTGTAGGCTAAACTGGACATACAACACCAAGAACTGAATCAAAAGACCAAATAATAAAAACTGTTAATTTGGTACTTTTTCTAAACATACCCTTCAAGATTAGATCCATTTGCAGTAAATCTCACCTGATTTATTCATTCCAACAAATAAATCTAGGAAAAGAATCAGATTCATTTGGAGAAAAAGACAGAGATTTAAGAGCTTGAATATGCATGAATATGGTTGTGCAAATTGATCTTAAACCATATTCATACTGCTGGTACAAATTCTTTTCAGAAGAAAACAACTCTATCAAATCTGAAACTCTCAAATTAACAAAATAAAATAAAATCAATTCAGCATAACCGATTAAATAATTCAAAGAAACATTGGCAGCAAATCTATTAGCTTACACATTTAACAAAATAATGAAAAACGAAATCAAAATCACCATAATCAAAATAGATTTAATTTAAAAATTCTAATGAATCATAAAAATTTACTAATCACCATAAGCAAATCTATATTTTCTTTTAATTCGCGATCTATATCAAAACAAAAACAACAAAATCTATAAAAAAAATTGGCCATGATTCGAGAATGTCTTGGTTTTTCGCGGTTAATTAACATGGAAATGAAAAATCCATGAACTGAAACGACCACAAATTAAATTTATAAACCCCACATCATTTATCAATGAAATGGACCTAATGATAAATAATCATATCAGACCAATTTTAACTAAATCAAAAGAAACTAGAAAACTAAAAACGGATTTCATGATTGATAGTTCTCAGACATCATAAATTGATTAGGGAGAAGAGAAAAAATTACAAACTCTAGTCCCCAATTGTGTCCTCATCGAACCTTTTGAATCCCTAAGAGACTAAAATCTAACAGATGATCCAGAGAGATCTATGGACTGAGGGAGGAAAGGAAGGAGGCACTAGACGTAAAAAAGGAAAAATCCGTGGTTAATAAGCAGAACTATTAGGGTTTTACCTTAACTATCCACTAAGACACAGCCAAACGAATGTTCGCTTTAGCCCCTATTTTATTGGTTAACAAAGTCATGCTAGTAACCACGTGTAATGGTGAAACAATCTAATGGTTTACATTCGAGTTATTTTTAGTTTTTTGATATAAAAACGTTGAAAAGGTAGATAATATACCACGCGTCCACGGGACATAAATCCACCTTGCCACCAAGGTCAGGTTTCGTAATGCCTAAATATTCCGATGATGAATCCGTATGACTTTTCAACTTAAGTTAATATCCGTCGGATTATACATCTTAGTTTTTTATTTGTAGGACTAATGTCATACGGATCACCATTGTTTTCAAAGTAAATTTGTGTTTTTATTCATACATGATACACTCTTTGTAAATGATTTTTAATAATTCGGGATAATTTCATAATTATTAGTAAATACTTTAACTTCAGAATTTCATAATTAATAAATACATAATGATATCTATTCGAATAATTTCATAATCTTATCTTTTTTGTGATTTTTGATTTTTTGTCGGACTAATTGTCAACAATGATATTTTCAGGTCTTTAGATGGAGTGGTATGCATACCCCTTGGGTTTGAGTTCGGGAATAGAGGAAGGTACGCATACCCCTTGAATCTGACTTTCACGAG
>NW_020649654.1:0-2284 GCF_003573695.1 Papaver somniferum
CTAAAAATTGGATCACTAGAAACCTAGAACATCTTCATAAAATAGAGCCTTGAACATCGACATCAACTTATTATGCCTGAAATTAGTGTGTCGTGTACGGTTACCAAGTCAAAGCGTTGGCAGAAGTACTAATAGTAGCACTAGACCTTAGTTTTATCCTCATCCTGTTTTGCTTTGTTTCCTTCAAAATAGTAACACTAGCAATTTATGAAGTAAAGTAGTAATAATTACGTTGATTTTAGTTTTTGTAGAGATTCAATTCAATTGAACTCCAAAATTTATAACCAAATTAAGACTCAAATTATCTAAAATTGTTGGCTAAAAAATTACTTAACATCAAGGATCATTTTTCGAACTATGATTCAAAAATAATAATAGTATAAAGAGAATTAGATATGCACGAATACAAAAGAAGAATGTCATGTTTTGTAGTTGCATAAAACCACTCACTACATCCAATGGTATAGAAGATGAGTTAAAACTAAGTCAAGATGTTCAACAAACATAGACACAAAGATATACGTGGTTCAGTATGGTTACCTATGTCCACGGGGTGAAAGGATGAATGTTATTATTTCTTTTCTTTGATTACAAGGTGTTCTCTCCGTCTCAAATTGTGTAACTCTCAAACTCTCCTTCCCGAATGGTGTAACTCTCAAACTCTCAAATGTAGTGTCTTCTTTCTCTCTCTTTCAACCAGCCTCTCTCTCTCGACCTGCCCTTATATTTATAGGCCAAGGTCGACATACAACAAAGTTACAATGTTGGTCACATTACATCAATTTAGCTGTTCACTATCAGACCTTCACTGCTCGCCCGACTTTCTGGTTTGACCGATAATTCTTCACCCGAGGCCGAGTCTTAATCGTCTGGTTAACACGATGTCTCCCTTCTTTCTTCTCGTTCCTTTGTTTGACCATCTTCCTTCGTCTGACCGAGTGCTTTCTGATTGTTCGCCCGACCTGTCAGAGGATACCGACAACTATTGGGCCACCACGTACGAACCACGTGATACCTCGCTCATTGCGCCGTTTGTTCAAATATGGAAAACGTAACCGAACTACACTTCAGGTGTGTTCGATTACATGTTCTTGACATATGGTAACCGAACTGGCCCAAATCTACGTAAAAAATTTCATTTTTCTTGAAAGATTGGAGCAATTCAACCAACATTATCTAAGTTTGAAGCATACCTGGATACGGAAATACCCTTCTTCCGATTGTGGTTGGTAAAATCCATCGTTTTTCATGTTTTCCTTATTCATCTTCACTAACTTTACAAATTCATATCCAATGTTCCTTGTCCTGTAGAAACTAGTTGCAATTCTTGAATTTAAGATACAACATTCAGATATAGGTTAAGCTTCGGTTTATTGTCGCTGCTAAAACTACACTGACCACAACATAAAGAGATAGGAAGCCAAGCCCCATTACTGCGTATCTTTGGCAATTAAAATCAGAAGTAAAGTAAATCAAGAGCCTTATGCCCACAAGATCAGCATGACGACACAAAGAGCTAGTGGGACTCTAACTAGTGAAGTATACTCACTAAGTGAGATCTAAATGACACTTAAAAGTTCACTGAGATCAGACTCATGCTTAGAAGGTAATCTGCATCATGTTCTAGTATTTTGAGCTCATAAATTCATGTTCAACAGAAAGCATTAAAAGGTAAATTAGTTAAGGATAGATTTGAACACTTACCTTTGCATCAGTCAATTCAACAATTTGATTATTAAGTGATGGACCAACCAAATAAGAAACAAAGGTAAATTTCTTTAAAATGCTTTTCTGTTTCTTTGGGGACTTTTCTCAAACACTTGATTGCAGCTTCTTCTCTGTAGCTTCATATTGACCACCAACACACCACAACTTTTTAAATCGATCATGTAACTCAGTCTAAAACAGTGGCGAATCTACAGTGGGGCTAGTGGGGGCACTGCCCCCCACCCCCCCTAAATTTCCTAGTCTAGAAAAAAAGCCTCCCGTGTAATTTTTACGAGAAATAACTTCGTGCCCTCTCAGTGCTAACTCCAAACCCGGAGAAGATACACTTCTAAAACCAATTGCATCCCTATTCGTTCCCATAACCCATTTCCACGATCTGAAACTGCCCTAAAATCCTGGAAAAAATTCCTGTTCTTCCGAATTCACAATGATTTCCTTAGATTTGAGGTATTTATATGAACGGATAAACACTAATCAGTCTCCGTGTATATCGATTCAAATTGGTTATGAGGATGGATTAGTCGTGAAATTTGATTAAGTTTTTTTTTTTTTTTTT
>NW_020649655.1:0-528 GCF_003573695.1 Papaver somniferum
ACCTGGTTCTCAAAGCAATTCAGCGCAGTCTTCACTCTACGAGAAACTCCAATTGGGAAGGACCATTTATGGTTGCTAAGTCCATAAATGGAGGATATTACAAGTTAATCAACACAGATGGTCGGACCTTGCCAGTAATCCATGAGAATTGGCTTAAAGCATTTGACGCCTGAAGATTATTGCGCATTTAAGGTACCAACGTTTGAACTTTCATGACGTCTGGGATTTGGCATTTAAAATTTTCTTTCATTGTATTTTAATTCCTCCAGAATGTTTGCAATACTTGCATTCAGTAATTTGAATTCAGTAATTTATCAAAATTAAGTTTGCTTAAAGAAAATCTCTATCAAACCCAAAGAAAATCCTCAATCATCTACTTGTCCAAAACCAATCAAAGCCAAAAAAATAAATAAAACCCCACATCTCTCAGAAGTTCAAGAGATTATGAAAATGAAATCAAAGAAAATCAGCAAAGAAGGATTTTTGCTCCTCTGCCTCCTACAAGCCCTGCAAAGCCGCCTTCTCCTT
>NW_020649656.1:0-422 GCF_003573695.1 Papaver somniferum
AGAAACTGTAATTAAGGTTTTTATTTTTGTAATCTTTTATTTTTGGACATTTTTTTTTCCGGACATTAAATATTGGACATTATTTTTAAAACCCTACGGAAGGGTTATAAATTAAAAAAAAAAAAAATAATTAAATACAACTGTTTGCAGGGAAGGACGATGAGTTGAATATGTGACTGCGCCGCCTAATGCGGTGAGGCCTTGGGTATGAAAGCTCTATTAAGCTTCCCTCGCCTCTATTCAACTTACTTTGACTCGGATTGATTCCAGAGGGGTTTTCTCAAATTGCAACGAATTCCCTTTCGAAAGATAGAAGCTGGTCTAGAAACAATCTAAGTAGAGCCATCATGCTTTTTGTTTGCTAGAAATCTTTAGGTTTGCTTTGGTGGAGTCGAGTCGGCCTTGTTTGAGATTGTATAGAA
>NW_020649657.1:0-500 GCF_003573695.1 Papaver somniferum
TAACAGATGTCACCTGGAACTCTAGAAACTGTTCAAAACATTTAATAATATACAAAAAATGCTACATTTAAGAGGATGGTTAAAAAGAATACAGAGAAGTATAGGTGAATGCGTAGTTTCATAGTAGGCTTGTTATCAATAACTCATAGTGCTCTAAAGTTAAAAAATTAATAGATGTCACCTGGAACGCTAGAAACTGTTTAAAACATCTAATAATATACAAAAACTTGTATATTTAAGAGGACGGTTCAAAAGAATACACAGAAGTATAGGTGAATGCTTGGTTTCATAGTAGGGATGTCATCAAAAACTCATGGTCCTCTAAAATTAAAGAATTAATAGATGTCACATGGAACACTAGAAACTGTTTATAGCATTTAATAATATACAAAAACTTGCACATTTAAGAGGACGGTTCAAAAGAGTACACAAAAGTATAGGTGAATGCTTAGTTTCATAGTAGGCTTGATATTAATAACTCATAGTCCTCTAAAGTTAAA
>NW_020649658.1:0-326 GCF_003573695.1 Papaver somniferum
AGAAACTGTTTAAAACATCTAATAATATACAAAAACTTGTACATTTAAGAGGATGGTTCAAAAGAATACACAGAAGTATAGGTGGATGCTTAGTTTCATAGTAGGCTGGTTATCATTAATTCAGAGTCCTCTAAAATTAAAGAATTAATAGATGTCAAATGGAACGCTAAAAACTGTTTAAAACATCTAATAATATACAAAAACTGGTACATTTAAGACGATGGTTCAAAAGAATACACATAGGTATAGGTGAATGCTTAGTTTCATAGTAGGGTTGTTATCAATAACTCATAGTCCTCTAAAGTTAAAGAATTAATAGATGTCAC
>NW_020649659.1:0-319 GCF_003573695.1 Papaver somniferum
TACGTATATCCCGTACTGATAGAAACTTAGTTTATTTTTGAGAAGAAGAAGAAGAAGATGCATCGTTATGATTTACGACGAGAAGATTGTTTGTGTTTCCAGGTATGTATATTAACAATGATTTTCGGTTTCCATTCTATTTTTTTCGTAGATTTGTTACTAGTTTTTCACATGCAGCTGAAATTTAGATTATGAATCAGCAGTACATATATGATGTACTGAAAAATTATGCTTTAATTTTGTTATTTTTGTAGTTTTTGATATTTTTCTTCTTCGATCTAGAAGTATATATATGGAATATTGAAGAAAAAAAAGTGTT
>NW_020649660.1:0-592 GCF_003573695.1 Papaver somniferum
AAAAACAACCATCGAATTTAACTGGGTGCATCAAAAAGGGCTACCTCTTGCAAAGTGTCATGTAATTTTTTGTTTCTTTTTGTTATGTATCAAAAGTGTTAGCAAGTGTTAAAAAAAAAAAGAAAAAAAAACAACAAAAAACGATGTATATATTCAGAAAAAAATCAAAAAAATCAAAAATCAAGTATTTATCAATTCCATCCTCTCTTGTTCCAAAAATAAAAGAGAGTAGTCAATGTAAATAAGAGTCATGTAAAGAGTCATCTTTTGTGTTTTTGTGTTATAAGCAAGGAAGGGTGTATGCCATTGATGTACAACGCGAGTAATTGTGAAATACCTCCAACTCATTCACAATTCTCGTAAAGTCCGGACAGCTAGCTAGATTTCGACCTTGGTTCTTAGCCTGAGAAACTATCTCTTGGTGATTAGTAGTCATAACATCCGATCTTTCTTTACACATGTGTAGATACACTTTACACTCTTATCACATGTCTTTATTTGTTATCAGTGCTAGGATTGTGCCTTTGATAGCTAGATTGACATCTCCATTTTGCTGTGAGCTTAAACTGACTTGCACATGTCACATTTGATG
>NW_020649661.1:0-320 GCF_003573695.1 Papaver somniferum
TTTATCAAGTTAGAAACTTGCAAAAAATAATTTCAAGTAGACACGGACTTGGTGCTTGGTACACGCGCATGGGCATGGGTCGAAACATGTATTTTTTAAAAGAGATTTTCGAGTTGTATTTATAGGAAAATTAACTTGAATATCAAGTTAGATTTAGGTTTTTTCTTATAAAACGAGTTTTGTTTCTTGTAAACAATTAAACACAAAAAAAGAATTTTTGCATAAATAAAACTCTTAAATAAATTGTTTATCAAGTTAAAAACTTGCAAAAAATAATTTCAAGTAGACACGGACTTGGTGATTGGTACACGCGCATGGGC
>NW_020649662.1:0-799 GCF_003573695.1 Papaver somniferum
AGGTGTAACTCAACCGAATGCTTTAGGGTTTGTGAATTTAGGTTTGATTCCAGCAGTTACACTCAGTACGCTCGATTCACTTATTGGTGTTGTTTCCACACACAATTGCTTTACAGAATCCCTCCGTAAGGTCTCATGTTTTCCACTTGTGTAGGATATGCACGACAATTACGGATCGCTCAACTCGCTACTAGCAATAGGATGATTAACAGACTAATCTAGCGTGCACTCCAAACCAATCTAAGAATCAATCATGAACCCTAGATATAATGAAAACAAACGATGATGATTATAACTTCAAATAGACTTATATAATAATAAAGCTTCACGCTAGAACATTGAATTCATCCTTAACCGATAGAAATTAGTTACACATAGATTTACTAAAACCTAAAAAAATATAAGAAGAAAGAAGAAGAAAATAGCTTGGTTTTACCCTAAAGGGGTAAATCCTAAAATATGGATTAAGAACCTCTCTCCTCTCTTTTTATTTTTCTCCCTCTATAAAGTTGTATTCTCTTCTGTGCAGCGATTCTTTATACAGTGGTGTGATAGCGGCGTACGATCCACAAAAGCCGCATGAGATAAACATTGTAAGTCGGCTGAGAACAATTCTCGTGGGAGAAATCAAGTGGTACTGAATCGGTATGACATGAAGCATTTTAATATAGTGCAGCCTACTCGGGATTGGTTGTGGACTTCAAGGGACCCCATGTACTCCAGTGTGTCTGCTTTCAAGGTTGAGTACACATCAGCTTAATGTATTACAGGCTTCACCGTAATTCTTCTTTCATGCGTG
>NW_020649663.1:0-382 GCF_003573695.1 Papaver somniferum
GGGTTCTTTATATGTTGATAAGACCGGGAGAAAGAATAGGATAAAGACGAAGAAAACAAGGTGCCCTTTCAAGATCGTTTTCAACCTCAAGAAGAAGAATAAGTCTTTGAACGAAGATGATGAATATTGGGTTATGAATAAAGAAATGGATTGTCGTCATAACCAACCATGTCCACGTGATCTTCATGGACATGCAAAAGTAGCACGACTCAAACCCAACGAGATTCTAGAAGTGGATAAAATGACACAAGCACGTTTGCCACCGTCTAGGATTCTTAGTAAATTGAAGGCGGGCGACAAGAATAACAAGTCGACTATGCAAACTATCTACAATGCAAGAAATAAGATTAGAAGACTCAATTTTCAAGGTAGGATGGTGATG
>NW_020649664.1:0-3552 GCF_003573695.1 Papaver somniferum
TGAGAAAGAATTGAATCAAGAAAGAGAGATATAACTCTTTGATATACTTTATTAAGATTGAGTCTAGTTGATTCTCTTGAAAGTATATTGGAGTTTTTCCATACAGATTGCTAATCGAAATATTGGGTGTGGTAGTTGTACCCTTGCTTTTTCAATACTATATAGTGATGTCGATCTACGCAACTAATCAATCAAATCTATTAAGGATAAACCGATTATAGTTGGATCCCAGCCGATCAAGTTTTGTGCACACCAAAGATATGAAACCAATAAGAAATATTCTTTGTCTTCAAATCTTCTTCAATCTTCAATAAACACCTGCACACCACAACTTGAATCTCTTGTGATCAATCACACACAGAACGGAGTCTGTTAACAATGGATTATCACAAGACGTCTTTAGATCTACAAACAGTTCTAAAGATCCCGTCGACACTTCGATTTAATTTGAATGAATCTTATATCAGAAGAGAAGATTCTCAAGAATTAACAAACTAGGTGCAATCAAAGTTCAACAACCGTTAGTCAATCAAATCAAACCGAAAACTAATAATACTGCAATTATCTAGTTTCCCACCAACGGTACTCGTAGAGCTTCTTGATCCCACAGAAGTCTTTAAACGAGCGGTCGTAAGAGATTTTGCTTAATTAGGGTACTTCCCTCTCCGAATAGACGGCTCCACCAGTAAAAACATAACAAGGTAGTTTTGCTGGCTCTTAGGATAGTTTGATCGAAATGCAAACTTGGGTATTTATAGACCAAGGATGTTTGGACACCAAGGAATTTCTAAAACCGAAATCTACCAACATGTATTTCGAGAAATAGATAAGCGAGTTATACTCAGCTCGAAATATCAAATGTGTATGATACGAAAGACTATATCGTATACGACATTTATCTCAATAGGAGATAAGTAAGAATAGAATAGAGTTCTGAGGATAGAACTGTTTTAGTCTCCACATACCTTTTGTTGATGAAGTTCCTCCGAGTTCTTCAGTAGATCTTCGTTTTCAGTTGTAAGAGTCGTGAAGTCTAAAGCTCAACTATACAATCTATCCTAGTCTGAAACTCCTATAGGTAAACTAGAAATCAAGACTATAGTTCTGATCAACTAAACTTGACAAACAAGATTGAGATAGTGATAGGAGCTTAAAATACATCATTTTGAATATCAATATCATATACTTTTCTTTACTATTTTCTCTTGTGTTTTCGGGTATTATGCTTCATTTGTATTTATATTTTGGAATCATGCGACAAGAAACAAAGGAAATAAGTGTAGCTTGGCGACTTTGGAATTGACGGACTTAAAGTGTAAGGTTATTTTTCATCGCAAACAAGAATTATTGGAGCACCAAGGAATCAGTACGTACTCGGGGCTGCCAATGGATTGCCTCTTTTGAATTGCTAACGTCAGACCAAGTTCGTTTAAGGGGCACCGCCTCATTTAAAACAAGGTCGAGTAAACTAAACACCCAAGTCCACTTTCCCTTCCACTAAATAAAGTACAAGAGCCACTGCCAAAGTCTTTCCAACGGTTAGCCTTGGTCTGATGGATGCTGTTGCGAAGGACTAGTAGGCAAGTAATTGAGTTTAGGTTGAATCTCTCTGGTTTTGGAGTTCAGGTTTGACCGAGGAAATACTGGGAAGAAAGTTGTGTATTTCCGTTAGTCCTGTAATGATCAGATTCAGAGGAGATGATTTAAAGTGATAACGAGGGTTTGTAAAGAATTATAAGATGGGATTTTGTTGGAATTATGTATGGCACCGAAGTAAGTCGAGAAAACACCAAGAACCTAAGCTGCTGCCATAAAAAGTATGGCTCATTGGCTGTGAACCGAAATGAAATTAGAGTCCTGGAAGAAATATAAGATATGGGTTTGTGTTTGAATGTGAATTTTGAGCAGGGAAGGAGTTGTGTGTGATCTCTAATAACCTTAACTAGTGAGCAAGACGCACACAACCTGCTCGATGAAATGCCTGAACCGCAGGTCTTGTCTTGCAGCATCAGTTCACGACTCTTCTCCGTGCCTTTGCAGCTGTCATGGGTCTCGTGGGTCCATCTAATTCTTTTAAAATCCTAAGCCATATGAGCCCCCATGTCGCACGGTGGGAATACCCCCTCCTCCTTCAATGGTGACCCTCACCAATTCTTAGAATTTCTCCATTCCATTTTTCCTCATAGGAGAGAAAAAAGCGGTTTTTATTCAAATAACCTCTGGGTTTTTTTCAGATTTGGAGAGCGTCTGGAATAACTAGTGAATTACAACTCTATTGTACTGCAATTGGTGCATTGGTATTTGCGGCGTTAATGCTTTTTGCTGGTTGGTTCCATTATCACAAAGTTGGCTTGGTTCCAAGATGTAGAATCCATGTTAAATCACCATTTAGCGGGGTTACTAGGACTTGGATCTCTTTCTTTGGCGGGACACCAAATACATGCAATTAATCAATTTCTAGACGCTGGATTAGATCCTAAGGAGATCCACTTCCCCATGAATTTATCTTGAACAGGGTTGTTTACTTCAAACCAGATGAAGTACATCAACAACACTCTTAAATTGAACATTACTATTTCCAGATTTTGAAAAATTCCCTTGATTATTCCTGTTTTTACTCTTATTCTTCCCATTCTTGTTACCAGTAGAAACATGTCTTCCATAAAAAGCTGAAGTATTATCAAGAAAACCACTTGATTCCTGATTTTGAGCACTTAGCCATTGTTCATGTGTTAACAATCTAGCTTTCAACTCACCAAAGGTATATGGAGTTTCACGATTTTGTGCAGAGATAACAAAAGTATCAAATTCTCTACCTAAACCATTAAGCACATACATCATTAAATCTGCATCTGAGACTCGATCATTGATAACAGCTAAGGAATATGTAATTGTCTTGAAATTATGCAAGTAAACACAGATAGACCGAGAACCCCCTCTAATACCAAATAACTGTTGTCTTAGCATATTGCGTCTTGCTCCAAACTGAGATCTAAAACTAGATTCAAGATATTGCCAAATTTCACGAGCAGTAGACATCTCAAAAACATCACCAGATACAGTTTCAGTAAATGTAGCTTTTAAACAACTAACAACAAACTATCTGCCTTCCTCCAATAAACCCATCTTGGATTAACACTAGAAACACCATTGATTAAAATTTGTGATGGATGTTCAACAATTTCACCACTAACATGACCATATAGATCAGTAGAAATCAACATGGATTCGAGTTGATCACGCCATAACAAGAAATTTGTATGATCCAACTTTAAAGAAACGAAATTACCGATGTCAAAGTAACTCGAATTACCCTGACTTGTATCATTACCCTAAGCAGCGGAAACTGGGATTTCAAATTGTTGTTGTGATTGATTCCAAACACTTTGTGGATCTGGAACTCCTTGTTGTTGTTGATGAATATTCATTGAACTTTTGGTATTCGGCGTTGAACAATGAAGAAAGAATCAAGATTCAAAGAAGATCAAGAAGTTGAAATTTGTGAAAGATTTGAGCAACCAAAGTTGCAGGAAGATCAGAAAATTGTTGAAG
>NW_020649665.1:0-615 GCF_003573695.1 Papaver somniferum
TAAAAATTGCATTTCTATGTACGTTCATTCAAGAAATATGAAGGAAGTCAAATTTCACACTAGAAGAAGGATGAAAGACCATGTAGAACTAATCCAAATCCTAACAAATTTCATTTATCTTGAATGAAATAGAAAGACAAAGCCAACACAAAAAGAAAGAGTTCATAAAAATGTTGAATTTTATGTACGTTAACTCAAAATAGTCTACACACTTCGTTATATCTATGAAATTGATTTCTGAAATTAAATTGTAAACTGGATAAACTCATCTTTAACATAAAAAGTTTGAAAAATGTATTGTAATTACAATCAGTATGTTCTAAGGCAATACGTCTAGTAAAAATTGCAATTCTATTTACGTTGATTCAAGAAAATATGAAGGAAGTCAAATTTCATAATAAAAGAAGGATGAAAGACCAAGAATAACTAATCCAAATCCTAACAAATTTCATCTATCTTGAATCAAATAGAAAGACAAAGCCAACACAAAAACAAAGAGTTCATAAAAATGTTGAATTTTATATACTTTAACTCAAAAAAGTCTACACACTTCGTTATAAGTCAAAAATTGATTTCTGAGACTAAATCGTAACCTAGATAAAATCATCTTTAACA
>NW_020649666.1:0-5314 GCF_003573695.1 Papaver somniferum
CAAAAATTTATGCCTTCGGTGGGACATTTTTCCTCCAAACACGAGCATGCATGGAAGCTTCTCCGACGCATGTTTCCTCCTAACATGCTTGGAAGCTTCAACCGATACAAAAGTTGTAGGTGCTCAAAATTCAATCTTACACTAAACATCTTCACCAGACACGAAACAGTTTGTTTTTAGATTTGCATGCTAGCTATCTTAGAAATGAATTACGGTTGCTAAGAGTTGTGGTTTTTAACCACCTTTACCTGTGGCATGAAGATCAAGAGTATTTATATCTATAGGCTGAACACCTCCAATAGAATGGATACCTCCACAGGAACGACTTAAGCGTTTAGATGCTGTTCGTAATCAATATTTTGGTGCCAATTTTAATCAAAAACTTACGTGTAGTAAAAGATAGCATGATGATCATAACAAAGAAAAAGACCGTGATACAAAGGCTTCTGAAATTCCTTGCCATTCTGAAATTTCTCGCACTGTCCTTCTAAAGGTAATATGGTTTAAGAGATTTTGATGTGATAACCAGATTCAACAGCTTAGTATTATTCTCTACTTATATATATCATTGAGACCTCAGACCTTGCTTCAGATGGAATAATGACAGCTGCTATTTGAAAAAAAAATTAAGCAAAGCACGTTTCACACTATTATTCGAATGTATTACTGGACAATATCTTCGAACATGGGAGTGTATAGTGTGCACGTTAATCCAGTCTCATCGTCATAATGTGTAGTTATTTTATCATTGTATCATTCAGATATACGTATAAGAAACCTACGACTTTACCTCCATGGAAAACCTGCCATAATGTGGAAGCTTCCGGACATTGGACAATGATAAATTTTGCGGAGCAATTAAAAGCTTCCGGAGTTGGTTGTGTTGCGCAACAAGGTTATTCATGGTATATTCAACAATCAAATAATCAATGCATTTTACTGCGTGTTACTGCCGAAATGAACAATATGTCGAGAGGAGCATCTTATTTCTGAGATTCCAAAGAGCTTCCCTGATAGACAAGCCACAAATCTTGGATCATACGACTTCTCTCTTTTGCCTCCTTATAACAAGCAATGAACTCACCTTGCGGCTGCAATCAAAAAATACCAGCAATCGATGACCATATATATGTAGTTGCAGGATCCATACAAGAATCTAAACAATACACTAAGAAATCATGATGAAAATTATTCATTTACTCATTAAGATCTTAAATTGGATACAAGATAATACAAAGGCTTAACTTGCTCTCCAAATAAACTTTATCTCTCCTAATTTCTTGTCTAACACACTCCAAGAGATCTCTCCCATTACATGATAGCCCTCCCTTTATATAGGGTACTACATAGTGGATGACAGCTAATAGATCCCTTATTTTCGGAATCACCGTGCGTTACAATCGCTCATGTACATTCGCTCACTTTACATTTCGCACAGATCTTCATACTTTACTCGTGATTATGCTTACATCATCAAATACGTCATCTCAATTTTATTATGTGTGATGATCTTCGCTTATATTAGATGACCTTTACTTCTCATACATAATGAATGTGCGATATTTCACTCCTACATTTTGCCTCTTCTCATTTCGTTTTCTTTATAGAGTGATCCATATGAGAAATCTCCATCCTATAGTATCGCACATGTTCAACTTTTCATACTCTGCTTTGCCGACACACTTGCGGAATTTGAGCTTTCCTAATTTACGCGTGTCTTCTTGACCGCTCATTATCTGACACGTCCTTATAACCGCTTCTTCCTATCCGTTCATTCTTCGCATTAAATGAGATAAATCTCGGAAAATGAGAATAAGTTTTCTTATATATCTTCCTTCATCTTCTTCTTTCTTTTTTTACTTCTTCTTTCTTTTCACCTGTTACTGCAATTTTCTTCACCATCTTTTTTTTATTTACAGTCCATTAACTCTTCCCCATCTCCTTTATCATTCTCCACTTTTCCCCCTCTTTTCCTTGAAAATTAATCTCAATTTCACTGATTTTATTATAACCTTACTGATTTGACCTTGATTAAGATTTATTTATTTTTTACTTATAAACCCGTCATTCTCATTCTTATAATGGCTCCTGCTGGTAAAAAGATGGAGATAGAATTCACCAAACTCAAGAAAGAACTTAACACCAGAGGTTATTCGCTTTCCCTTCTTTCTGAATCTGATTATTCATCCAAACTCAATCTTAAGTTAATCAATTCCGAACAATGGACTAGTCAGAAGATTATCGTATCATTAGGACAACTTCTGAATAATCTTCCTATCCTATTATATAATCCAGAGATCCCCTTATTCAACAAAATTATGGTTGATGATCGATTCGCACGGGGAATACTTCAGATGAGTGGTGATGCTATTAGAATAGCTTTGGAATATTCGCGTCGCGCAGCAGGATTAGGAACTTCTTACTCTTATGAGGTGCGAAATGAATTCTTCCGTGATAAAGCTATCGACCCTGCTGATTATACTCTTGATAATTTCTTCAAACACTACTACGTTGCGATCATGAAGAACGAATAAACCAAGTGGGCCATTCGCTTAAGAAGAAAAGATGGCATTTCTGAAGACGAAAGATTATGCGAGATGTAGATTGGAATGACAAATCCAATAGTACTGCTCGCAGATCTAATGATACATGTTGGCTTAATTGTCCTGTAATCTTAGAAGGTCCTTATGTGTCTGGCAAAGCTGCTGATGGTTGCGATCTTCCCCTGCCTGAGAAATTTTCTGCTTATCAGGCTTGGAAATTGACTATGTCCGAAGATGAGAATAAGAAAGTGGTATGAGATCTTCGCAAAAGTATTTTAAATTTCGCATAAATTTATTTTCTTTATTTTTTATTTTCCTACTCCTCCAATTCCAGGTTGTTAAGCCAAAGAATATTACTAAGAGGGCCAAGACTTCGCACGATGTGTCATCTTCACAGAATATTGAAGTAAGGAACATTCTTTCTCTAATTTTAACCATATTGTTTCCTCTGTTCCTTATCTTGGTTATTCGCGCAGGTTGAAACTTCGGGTGTTAAGACTTTGGGTAAAGCTAAGAATCAACCCAAGAAACATGTGTCTAAATCTTCATCTAAAACTTCTTCTTCGAATCTTTCCAAGAAGCGTAAAGAATTTTATCCTTCTTCAAGTCCAGAATCCGACGATGATGATATTCTTTTTTCTGAAGATCCATCGATCTCCTCCTCCATGAAAGATTTATCCACCCTTTTCTCTGATACAATGTCGGCTATTGATGATGATGAACTACAACGCACTTTTGGAATGGTCTCTAAAGTCTGCGATGCTCCCATTTTGGATGATCCATCTCTTCGCGAAGTTGCTTCTGTAATTAACCCAAGTTTCCAATATGCAATTGGTTCTATGGTAATGTTCACATCTTCGCACTTTCTTTAATATTATTTTTGTTCTTTCTTTTTATTACATAATGCTTTCCTTGTATTTTCGCAGGTATCTCACCTATCTTATGTGGTTTCCTCAGATTACCAAAGGAAACTTCTCAAGCTGAGGGGAGAAAATACCAAACTTAAAGCTGAAAATTCTACCTACTCTGAATTGATTCGCCAAGTTCTAGAAAGGAATGATGAACTTATTGGTACGTGATTTTTGATTTTCTCATTCTCCTTGCTTTATGTAATAATTCGCACTTCTTACTTTTCTATATTCGCAGACGTTTATAATCTTTCTGATGAGGCATCTAACTTTCCTGACGAGGAAATTCTTTTAGAACATCTTAATTCCTCTTTAAACAATTATCCTACCAAAGGACTTGAGAATCTCAATCTGGAGGAATTAAGACTGAAGTGTACTGATCTTAGAATGGATCATAGACCCTATTGATTACCCTTAATAACTTCAGACATCGTCTTTATGAGAATAAAGATACAATTCAGGCTTTGGAAGCAAAGAAGAACAAGCTCATTAGTGAAAAAGATGAGATTGCTCTCAAGGGTGCGAAGGCACTAGAAAAAATTCCAAGAAACTGTCCTTAAAGTTCAAGTTGAACGTGATTTAGCTTTGAGCGAAAAGAACGCACTGGTTGAGGAAAGAAATTTAATACGTTCTCAGCTTCTCATAGAAAGTGAAGCTGAATTTAGTTGGGCTGCTAGAGATCTGAATGATGCTAGGAAGGGTTTAGCCGTAAACGTGAGCCTTCAATCTGAACATTCTGCACTGGTTAAAGACATTATTTCCAATCATGAAGGTCATTTGTTTCTCTTTCATACTTGTCATTTCTTGAGGATGATATCTTTTTAACTCTAACCTGCTTATTTATACTTAGCAGAGAAAGAGAAGAACTATCTTGAGAAGATTGAAGAATTAAAGATCCAATTAGATGCTGAAGGGAAGAAACGTCTTGAGGAAGCCGAAAAGTCTTCAATGGAGTTATATGCTCGCAACTCCAAGTATCATAAGTTAAGGAAGAATTACATCCTCACTGTTTCGAATAATGGCAGGGATGCCACTCGTGCTCGTGATGCTGCTGTTAAGAAAGTCTGTGTTGATAATGATATTCCTCTCTCTAAGTATGCATTCGCAAACGTTCCCTCCAATGAAGTTGTTCCTGATATTTCTGATACTGAAGAAGAATATGAAGAATACGAAGAAAAAGTAAGGCCGCGAGCGAAATGATGAAGATAAAAATTAATCATTCTTCACTTGATGTAAATTCTTTTTCTGCCTCTTGTATATCTTCATGTCTCTTGGAATGAACATGTCTTTTGGAGTGAATACCTTTTAAGTATTAATCTTTGTTCCTTTAATATATGTTCCCTTTGATTTATGTTTGTATTCGCGCATAGTTTTAATATTCTTTAAAATGTCATTCTTTCTCGCACATGCATGAGACTATCGAAAGGGGAAAGTAACATTCTTCTTATGTTTGCATTCCCATTCTTGCCTTGTTAGTTGCCACATATTAATAGGATGATGAACATAATGTCGTCCTCATGAAAAGTTATTCGCAGCACATTCATTTTCCTGCAAAACAAAGTTATCATATATCTTATTTTTCTCTTGAGGTCTTATTTTTCCTTCCTAATTAAAGGTCTTATATTGCCCAATTTTTTTTTTTGTTCTTGTGCGTCGAAATCGCAGGATGTATTTACGGTGTAGTGTATCGACCCATCAATCTCGCCTTATCTTTTTCTTGTATTATTACCTCTTCAGGTCTCTTATGTGCGTAAATATGACAAGCCTTAATATTACCATGAGTAAAAAGCCTCATGACATTTACGTCTTTTGACACAATTCAACTCCTTAATGGAGGGTGTTGTCCTTATATTCCCCTTGCTT
>NW_020649667.1:0-927 GCF_003573695.1 Papaver somniferum
GAAATTGAATTCTGAGACTAAATCGTAAACTAGATAAACTCATCTTTAACTGAAAAAGTTCGAAAAATGTATTGTAATCACAAATAATATGTTCTAAAGCATTACGTCTAGTAAAAATTGCATTTCTATGTAGTTGATTCAAGAAAATATGAAGGAAGGCGAATTTCACAATATAAGAAGGACGAAAGACCAAGAAGAACTAATCCAAATCCTAAAAATTTCATCTATCTTGAATCAAATAGAAAGAAAAAGCCAACACAAAAAGAAAAAGTTCATAAAAATGTTGAATTTTATATACGTTAACTCAAAAAAAGTCTAGACACATCGTTATAAGTCGGAAATTGATTTCTGAGACTAAATTGTAAACTAGATAAAATCATCTTTAACAGAAAAGTTGGAAAAAATGTATTGTAATCACAAATAATATGTTCTAAGGCATTAAATCTAGTAAAAATTGTATTTCTATGTACGTTGATTCAAGAAAATATGAAAGAAGGCAAATTTCACAATAGTAGAAGAATAAAAGACCATGCAGAACTAATCCAAATCCTAATAAATTTCATCCATCTTGAATCAAATAGAAAGACAAAGCCAACACAAAAAGAAAGAGATCATAAAAATGTTGAATTTTATATACGTTAACCTAAAAAAGTCTACAAACTTCGTTATAAGTCGGAAATTGATTTCTGAGACTAAATTGTAAACTAGATAAACTCATCTTTAACAGAAAAAGTTTGACAAATGTATTGTAATAACAAATAATATGTTATAAGGCATTACGTCTAATAAAAATTGCATTTCTATGTACGTTGATTAAAGAAAATATGAAGGAAGGCAAATTTCACAATAGAAGAAGGATGAAGGACCAGGCAGAACTAATCCAAATTCTTACAAATTTCATCTATTTTAATCAAATTGAAATACAAA
>NW_020649668.1:0-512 GCF_003573695.1 Papaver somniferum
CCAAATCCTAATAAATTTCATCCATCTTGAATCAAATAGAAAGACAAAGCCAACACAAAAAGAAAGAGATCATAAAAATGTTGAATTTTATATACGTTAACCTAAAAAAGTCTACAAACTTCGTTATAAGTCGGAAATTGATTTCTGAGACTAAATTGTAAACTAGATAAACTCATCTTTAACAGAACAAGTTTGACAAATGTATTGTAATAACAAATAATATGTTATAAGGCATTACGTCTAGTAAAAATTGCATTTCTATGTACATTGATTAAAGAAAATATGAAGGAAGGCAAATTTCACAATAGAAGAAGGATGAAGGACCAGGCAGAACTAATCCAAATTCTTACAAATTTCATCTATTTTAATCAAATTGAAATACAAAGCCAATACAAAAATAAAGAGTTCATAAAAATGTTGAATTTTTTATACGTTAACCCAAAAAAGTCTACACACTTCGATATAAGTCGGAAGTTGATTTCTGAGACTAAATTGTAAACTAGATAAACTCA
>NW_020649669.1:0-778 GCF_003573695.1 Papaver somniferum
AGAAAGAGTGTAAAGTAGGGTTACTTGAGCACCCTAGTTTTTTTGGGAGCACAAATTTGGATTGTTATACAAATGAAGGAGGAACCCTTGTCTTGGTTACTTTTACATTATCTTATAGTTTTGCTACCAATTTCTTTTATATAAAATATAAATTATATTGTGATGGAACCTAATTCTGTAGTAATTTATTTTGTTTTACTATGCTAAATATTCTTTCCAAGTACGAGCATAATACAATACTTCTTTGGAAATCAATCGCTCAATTGAAAATCGTGTTTTATTTGGATATTTATAATCTCACACTTTCTTTGACTTACGTGACCATCACCCGACATAATTATCCCCTGGTTATTTTTTACGTTCATTAACATAGCTCCTCGATCAAAATCCTATCAAGAAATAGCAAACATGTGTAATTGTAAATGTCCATAATACTTATTGTTAAATGTATTTTTCTTCGCAATTTTTATTAATATGTTCCAATAACAATGCAAATAAATTTTGGGTTTAAGAATTGCAGTTAAAACAAGCTAAAATATCGATGGTGTACTTTAGCTCTAGCAGGAGTCAGAGTGTACCTTTAACGTGCACCCTGTAAGTTTACAATGAAAAGAAAAAGACTAATAACCAAAAACAACATTGATGCCCATAAAAAAGACCTTAATGATTTTCTTCTTCTCAAAGAAATATTGAAATTAAGAAGAAAAAAGTGAAAAAAATTTGAGGCAATAAGTGTCTTTACACCTAAAAATCTTCCATGTCAATTATCATTTACAAG
>NW_020649670.1:0-515 GCF_003573695.1 Papaver somniferum
AATCCTAAAAAATTTCATCTATCTTGAATCAAATAGAAAGACAAATCCAACACAAAAAGAAAGAGTTCATAAAAATGTTGAATTTTATATACGTCAACTCAAAAAAGTCTACACATTTCGTTATAAGTCGGAAATTGATTTCTGAGACTAAATTGTAAACTAGATAATCTCATCTTTAACAGAATAAGTTTGAAAAATGTATTGTAATTACAATTAATATGTTCTAAGGCAATACGTCTAGTAAAAATTGCATTTCTATGTACGTTGTTTCGATAAAATATGAAGGAAGTGAAATTTCACAATAGAAGAAGGATGAAAGACAATCAAATAGAAAGACAAAGCCAACACAAAAAGAAAGAGTTCATAAAAATGTTAAATTAAATATAAGTTAACTCAAAAAAGCCTACACACTTCGTTATAAGTCGGAAATTGATTTCTGAGACTAAATTGTAAACTAGATAAACTCATCTTTAACTGAAAAAGTTTGAAAAATGTATTGTAATCACAAATAATAT
>NW_020649671.1:0-1028 GCF_003573695.1 Papaver somniferum
AGAAGATCTGGTGGAGTTATGGAAGAATATTTTGAAAAGATGTTTGAGTAATGAGTTGTTGTGTATAAATAGGGTACAAATAGGACCAAACAAAAAAAAAAGAGGAGGGAGTTTTGGTAGAGCAAAATTGTTGCGTTTAATTTTTCTTCATTTTCACCATTGTAAACACCATTTGAGCTATTAATTATATTTTTTGAGTGTGTTTTCATCATGAGAAGCTAGACCCCAACACTGGGTCGACGGAGGAAACCGGACTTCATACATGGGTGAATTTGTTTTATTTTCTATTTGACTTTTGCACTTAACTAAAATAGAATTATGATTTGAAAAAATTAGTTATTATTTTATTTGATGGGTCATGCTTGCTTAGATGTTTGATGTCCCATGCTTACGATTTATAACTAATGTTTGGAAAATCTACCTTGGCAAGAATAAGAGTCGATGTTGTTTTATTTGTCGAGCGATAATTGTTTGAGAATGAATAATTGAACCTATTGATATGAGTTTGGCCGAATCCTAGACCCAGTAACTCTCTATTTTATTCCTTTAAAATTAATCTTAACAATTCTTAGAGTTCGAATCCTATTTACTAAAAAAACAACGACAATCAAAAACATTATCATTTTGGCGCCGCCGACGCGGATTTGTTTTTAGATTAATTTTTAGGTTTATTTTTATTTGTTTTGTACAGTATTTTAATTTCATTTTAGATTTTTTTTTCCTTTTTATGCATTTCTTTTTGTATTTTTTTCAGGGACTTTTTGAGGATGATGACTTCTTCTGAGGAGATGTCATCTACGATGACGCTGGCGGAATATATGTGTAGAAATTCAAATTATCAGGAAACCTCATCTGCGACGACGCTTGTTGAATACATGCATAGGCAACGGTATGGAGTTTTTGATCCACATGCGGTAAGTGAAGAATCTCCTTTAGAGATATACGAGAAGTATTATAAACACACACCACCTAGTTTGGAACAAAGATTGAGAGTTCTTGAATGTCAAAGATTATTTGTTGATGATGAT
>NW_020649672.1:0-896 GCF_003573695.1 Papaver somniferum
AACACAAAAAGAAAGAGTTCATAAAAATGTTGAATTTTATATACGTTAACTCAAAAAAGTCTACGCACTTCGTTATAAGTGTGAAATTGATTTCTGACACTATATTGTAAACTAGATAAACTCATCTTTAACAGAATAAGTTTGAAAAATGTATTGTAATCACAATTAATATGTTCTAAGGCAGTACCTCTAGTAAAAATTGCATTTCTATGTAAGTCGATTCAAGAAAATATGAAGGAAGTCGAATTTCACAATAGAAGAAAGATGATAGACCATGCAGAACTAATCCAAATCCTAACAAATTTCATCTATCTTGAAGCAAATAGAAAGACAAAGCCAATACAAAAAGAAAGAGTTCATAAAAATATTGAATTTTATATACGTTAACTCAAAAAGTCTACACACTTCCTTATAAGTCGGAAATTGTTTTCTGAGACTAAATCGTAAACTAGATAAACTCATCTTTAACAGAAAAAGTTTGAAAAATATATTGCAATCACAAATAATATGTTCTAAAGCATTACATCTAGTAAAAATTGCATTTCTATGTACGTTGATTCAAGAAAATATAAAGGAAAACAATTTTCATAGTAGAAGAAGGATGAAAGACCTAGAAGAACTAATCCAAACCCTAACTAATTTCATCTATCTTAAATCAAATATAAAGACAAAGCCAACACAAAAAGAAAGAGTTCATAAAAATGCTGAATTTTATGTACGTTAACTCAAAAAAGTCTACACACTTCGTTATAAGTCGGAAATTGATTTCTGAGACTAAATCGTAAACTAGATAAACTCATCTTTAACAGAAAAAGTTTGAAAAATGTATTGCAATCACAAATAATATGTTCTAAAGCATTACGTCTAGTAAAAAAAATTGCATTTCTATGTACGTT
>NW_020649673.1:0-1060 GCF_003573695.1 Papaver somniferum
CAAAGCCAACACAAAAAGAAAGAGTAAATAAAAATGTTGAATTTAATATATGTTAACTCAAAAAAGTTTACACATTTCGTTATAAGTCAGAAATTTATTTCTGAGATTAAATTGTAAACTAGATAAAGTCATCTTTAACAAAAAAAGTTTGAAAATGTATTGTAATTACAATTAATATGTTCTAAGGCAATACGTCTAGTAAAAATTGCATTTCTATGTACATTGATTCAAGAAAATATGAAGGAAGTCAAATTTCACAATAGAAGAAGGATGAAAGACCATGCAGAACTAATCCAAATCCTAACAAATTTCATCTATCTTGAATCAAATAGAAAGACAAAGCCAACACAAAAAGAAAGAGTTCATAAAAATGTTGAATTTTATATACGTTAACTCAAAAAAGTTGACACATTTCGTTATAAGTCGGAAATTGATTTCTGAGACTAAATTGTAAACTAGATAAACTCATCTTTAACAGAATAAGTTTGAAAAATGTATTGTAATCACAATTAATATGTTCTAAAGCATTACGTCTAGTAAAAATTGCATTTCTATGTACGTTGATTCAAGAAAATATGAAGGAAGTCAAATTTCACAATAGATGAAGGATGAAATACCAGCCAAAACTAATCCAAATCCTAACAAATTTCATCTATTCGAATCAAATTGAAAGACAAATCCAATACAAAAATAAAGAGTTCATAAAAATGTTGATTTTTATACGTTAACTCAAAAAATCGACACATTTCGTTATAAGTCGGGAGTTGATTTCTGAGACTAAATTGTAAATTAGATAAACTCATCTTTAACAGAAAATGTTTGAAAAATGTATTGTAATCACCATTAATATGTTCTAAGGCAGTATGTCTAGTAAAAATTGCATTTCTATGTATGTTATTTCAAGAATATATGAAGGAAGTCAAATTTCACAATAGAAGAAGGACGAAAGAGCAAGCAGAACTAATTCAAATCCTAACAAATTTCATCTATCATGAATCAAATAGAAAGACAAAGCAACCACAAAAAGAAAGAGTTCATAAAAATGTTGAATTTTATATAC
>NW_020649674.1:0-375 GCF_003573695.1 Papaver somniferum
AGAAAGAGTTCATAAAATGTTGAATTTTATATACGTTATCTCAAAAAAGTCTACACATTTCGTTATAAGTCGGAAATTGATTTCTGAGACAAAATTGTAAACTAGAAAGACTCATCTTTAACAGAAAGTTTTTGAAAAATGTATTGTAATTACAATTAATATGTTCTAAGGCAATACATGTAGTAAAAATTGCATTTCTATGTGCGTTGATTCAAGAAAATATGAAGCAAGTCAAATTTCACAATGAAAGACCATGCAGAACTAATCCAAATCCGAACTAATTTCATCTATCTTGAATCAAATAGAAAGACAAAGCCAACACAAAAAGAAAGAATTCATAAAAATGTTGAATTTAATATACGTTAACTCAAAAAA
>NW_020649675.1:0-1079 GCF_003573695.1 Papaver somniferum
AACAGGGGTAACAGGGATAGGTTTAAGTTTCGTCAGAAACTTAATAGAAAACTGATTCTAGGATCAAGATTCTAAGACAAAAGATTGATAAACAAACTTGATAATAATATTGATAATAAGATGTGTCTTGTAAACAAGAGTTCCAGCCTTTATATAGACTTACATGAACTGATTAAAGGAAAGAGTTTGACGAAAACTAGAAAAGGAAATACTTGCGAAGCAAACTAACTTAAACTGACGTAATGGATCAACAATCATAGTTGATCCAAAAGCATGGGGTCAACTGTTACAGTTGATACAGAAGAAAGGGATCAACAATCATTGTTGATACAGAGAAAGATGTACTACATCATTACGTTACCAAGTTAGACACATGGGTTCATACCTATCATATGGTAAATAACTGGGAAATGACAAATCGAAAGTTTTTTTTTCGAAGTTAGACACATGGGTTCATACCGATCATATGGTAAATAACTGGGAAATGACAAATCGAAAGTCTTTTTTTCGTTGGTCATTTCACAATTTTAATTCTAAATTGGATGGTCGACACGGTTAAACGACTGGGCACCAAACTCAAAGTTGGACAAAGTTAGACACCACACGCAAAATTATACCATTTTGTGGGCACCAAGGTCAAAAATATCCTTGATTTTATAACTGAACCATGTACTCTATCCATCAAATGCAAGAGTTTGCACTTTAAGTACTCGCAATAGTTTCCTTGCAGTGAACTCATTATATAAGCAAGGACTTTCATAGCAAGGAGGGTTGGTGTTGCCCTTTGCTCTATAAGCACGAGAATATATATGTCCCATTTTCAAGGCTATACTGCCAAATCAAAACCAAAGCTCTTATTCCAATAGCAAGTATCGGGTAGAGCAGAAATAAATCGTATAACGATCTTATCTCCAAAATTACGATAAAAGTTTCAAGGCTATCCTGCATCACCAGAAAGTTTCATTTATTCTCAACTCACAACGTATTACTACTGCATTAGATGAACGGGTTGCTTTTTGTTTTCCAAGTTGAATAAGAGTTTTAAAATTTTGAAATGCTGACATGGACAGAGCCTTCTA
>NW_020649676.1:0-657 GCF_003573695.1 Papaver somniferum
AGAGAAATAACCATCCCTTATCGAAAGAATCCAGGTTCGATAGTAATCGAAAGTCTCGACACTGCCTCACCAGAAAGGGTTTTATGAAGTTGCTCTCAATAATAAACAACTTTTTTATGGGTCACACATGTGTCCAGGTAGGAATGAAGAGAGAATCTGCGACACGTTGAATAGTAGGAAGGAAAAACCCTCTGAATTATTTTGAAAACCCACGTCTTTTATTGTTTTGAAAACCCATTTCTTTGACGATCTTTACGAAAGGAAATCAACCACTTAATGAAGGTAGGAATATGCTTACTTACATCGTTATTTTCTATGTTGAAATGTACAATTTAGTTTGGGTCATTGTTTAACTAGCCAACCTTTGTTTTTTTCCTTTTTTTGCGTTACACCTATGGTCCAGCCGTCCGGGCCACCCCAACCGACCTAGGTAATTACTCGAAAAGTAGAAAAATTATTTGGGTATTTCCTAAGAGATCATGATTTATTTTAGTTTGTTATGTTCGGAATGTATATTAGATTAAAAAGGAAATTAGATAAACATGAAAATATTCATTCCATATCTCATTATATTGCTACAATATCTCATTTTTTAGTAATATGGAAATTGAAATATTCGGTGTAAATACCAAAGAATAGTGATTTAAGATGGAAAAC
>NW_020649677.1:0-749 GCF_003573695.1 Papaver somniferum
CGGCGGTGCTTATTGGTGGTTGTTTATTTTTTGTTAGGGATGACAATATAATAAGAATTAAAGTGTGGTTGATTTTTGTTTTTGTTGGGGTGATTTAAACTAGAAAGGTAATATAGACAGTTTATATTAAATAGGGTTTTTGTGAACAATTTGTTTTGTTGGAGTTTTTGTATATGGATAGTGACACTTTTGGAGTTATAACTCGCAGAGCGTTAACAAAAACGGAAAATATAGACACACCGTGATGCACAAAAAATGGGGCCCAAATAAAATTAAAAGCTCACCCTATTGTCTCCTGGTGGGTCACAGGAGTTTCTCTCTTGCGCTGTTAAATTAAATGGAGTTGGAGAATGAGAGCAGTAGAGAGCCTAGTTAGTAAGTTTGCAACTCCGAACCCAAGTCGCGTATTATGTGGCATTCCCGGATTATTCGCGAACCGTTCACGAATTTTACGTATTCCGAATGATACGTCCGCTTAATTCGCCATAAATTCTTTAGCTTTTACTTTTCAAAGACTCCACTTTTTGGGCTTTACTGCCTTCCGAGCATACACGACCGAATATTAGACGTGTTGTAATTTTTATGAAACAAAAACGACTGAAGAGATTTGAAGGTGAAGGTGAGAGAGATCTCAAACTCACTAACCAAGCATCTAAACCACCATACGACGTCCTCTTGGATAACTAATGTTGTATATATTATTAATATCATCATATTAAGTTTATTTTTTCTTTAAATAACTCACACAT
>NW_020649678.1:0-459 GCF_003573695.1 Papaver somniferum
ATCACAAGAGGCCTTCGTCAAGGTGATCCTCTTTCACCTCTGATCTTTGTTCTTATTGAGGATGTTTTGAGCCGCAATCTCTCTAAGTTGTTTGCTGCTAGAAGTATGCACCACATGGTGAATAAGAAAGGTGTGGCTCCAACCCATTTACTCTTTGCGGATGATATTCTTATTTTCTGTAAAGGCAACCTTCATAGTCTGCGGAATTTGAAGGAGATGCTTGGCATGTATCAACGTGCTTCCGGGCAGTAAGTTAGTTACGCCAAAAGCAAATTTTATTTTGGTGGAGATAGACAGTCTCGTGCTGTTGCTATTGCAAACTTTATGGGCATGGAGAGGGCGCATTTCCCGGATAAATATTTGGGAATCCAATTGAAACCTGGCATTGTGCGTCATATTCATGTTCGTCAGGTAATGGAGAAGATTATGGACAAGCTGGCGGGTTGGAAGGGTAAACTC
>NW_020649679.1:0-724 GCF_003573695.1 Papaver somniferum
CTCTATTGGTGGTTTCCATGCTCGTAATACCTAAGCCACCTTCTTTCAAAGGACAACAAACTTTAGGAAAACCAACAACAAATTTTCTAGCTATCTCCGCATCACCAGACCAAAGAAAGTTACGAATCACTCTTTCAGCTTGTTGAATGAACTTCTTAGGCCATTTATAGACAGCCATGTTGTGAATGGTGTAACTAGCAATCACTGAGTTAATTAGAACAATTCTATCTTGAAAAGAAATAAGTTTACCTTTCCAAACAGCAAGTTGGTTTTTGATTTTATCAATAACGTTGCTTATGTGACGATATCGAACTGCACCAGGCATAATTTTCACACCCAAGTATCTATCAGGGAAAGTAGTAACACTCATATCAAGTAAATCAGTTATAGTTCTGCATCTACTCAACGAACCTCCACCATAATATACCTTACTTTTATGACGACAAACAGATTGACCAGAGGCCGCTTGATATTTACCAAGCAAAACAAGAAGGTTATTCAAGCTCTTCATGTTACCCTTACAAAAGATCATAATGTCATCAGCAAAGAAGAGATGAGTGGGAGAAATACCTCTTTTAGAGAGCATAGGAGTCATCTTCTTTTCTAGAAAAAGCTTGGTAAGATTTCTACTGAGCACATCTTCAATTAGGACAAAAATCAGAGGAGATAAGGGGTCACCTTGTCTTAGACCTCTATTAATCTTGAAGAATCCTTCTGGGTTACC
>NW_020649680.1:0-1750 GCF_003573695.1 Papaver somniferum
AGAACTTAAGCGTCAAAACGACATCTAATTCCGGCCTAAAGGGATACTTTAACCATAGATTTAAGATCCAAGGTAGTTATTAACTCTAATGCAGCATCCAGTAATTCATATTGAAAATACGGGTGTACCAAAATACACCACCAACTTTTTCTTAGGCAACCTGTATGGACAAACCTAAATACAATTCCGAGAGTTCAACTTAATGAATCTCAATCAACGAATAATATTCAGAGTTATATATCTCTTTCTCCCACAATTAGAAAGTTTACAGAGACTAGTATGTTACCTGATTTACGTGTGAGAGTACTTGGACGATTCCAAAGATCAATATCCAAGAATCAATCAAGTTTTATCCAACAAACAAGGATGGATGTATCTACTTTGATTTATTTACGTGCAACCCGTGATATTTCAGTTATAAAGTTAAACAATATAATGTGGAAAAGAAATAACATCGATACCAGAAATTTTGTTAACGAGGAAACCGCAAATGCATAAAAACCCCGGTACCTAGTCCAGATTGAACACCACCTCTTACTATCAGAACTTCAGATTGGAATGTAGTTGAGACAAAATTAAACCCTCACAACAATTCAATTATAGTCGCGCTCCTTACGCCTCTTGAATCTCAGCAGGACTCTGCGCAATTGATTCTCTTAGCTGGCATCCTTTACAACCTAAGAGTTGCTTCAACTCAATTGAAGATTTTAAACCAATCTGCCTCCCACAGATAAGCCTATATGTGATTTCCTTTTTGATCGTAGATCAAGGTGAGACTGAAAATTGATTACAGCAGACAAAGTCGAAACTTGTGGAATCACAAAATCTGAGACGAAGATACTTTGTGATTTCAATCTATCTTGTTTGAGTGAGCACATCAACAGTCAAAACAAGATCAGGATACCCGAACTATCAAGATAAAGATAGTTGGACATGGGTTCACGAATCCCTAGGTGGAGTCTTTTTAGTCGATAACCCTAGAAGGGTTTGAGGGAGAGGACGACTCTAGTTTACAACTAGGACACACAAAGATAGTGTCAGGGGATTCAAAAATCCCAGTTGCTTGAGGTTCTCCCTTGTATAGACTTTCAAAGTACATGTTGTTTTAGGTTTAAGCGAAGATAGCTTTGGAACCAAGCAAACAATATATCTTTGAAATGAAATTATCATACCAAGATATACACTCTGGTTATGATGAACCGTAACTGTACCGTGTATAAAGGCATTGTTCATGGATGTTAGCCAAAACTAGCCGAGTGAACTATAAGCTTAATCATTTTCATATAACACTTTAGACTTTAAACTTGAGTCACAACCATGGGTTATAATGTGATCAATCACATCTATATTGTTTTTAGAGATTTACTCAAATGCCAATTATCTCACAGAAATAACTTTTGTGCATTTGAAATATTAGACATGACAAGTACGTGTACCAGGTACATGTAATCTACCTTGTTTGTGACTATTTTTGTCATGGTACATGTACCGGGTATATGTAGTCTTACGACAAAAACGAGTTCAGGAACTTACGTAACTTTTTCGTTTTGCGTACCGGGTATGGATACCACTCCGATTTCAAAACCAACAGTTCCTTTACAGTATGCATACTAGGTATATATGCGTATCATTCCTGGTTCACGAGCAACAGACTTTCTATGGTATGGATACCGGATAATCCAATATATTTGATTTATAATTAAAACTTATAATAGAGAAATAAAGGCAACAAAAATGACTTCATCATTCC
>NW_020649681.1:0-632 GCF_003573695.1 Papaver somniferum
GTCAAATTTCACACTATAAGAAGGCCGAAAGACCAAGCAGAACTAATCCAAATCCTAACAAATTTCATCTATATTGAATCAAATAGAAATACAAAGCCAACACAAAAAGAAAGTATGCATAAAAATGTTGAATTTTATATACGTTAACTCAAAAAGTCTACACACTTCGTTATAAGTCGGAAATTGATTTCTGAGACTATATTGTAAATGACATAAACTCATCTTTAACAGAAAAAGTTGAAAAATGTATTGTAATTACAATTAATATGTTCTAAGGCAATACGTCTAGTAAAAATTGCATTTCTATGTACGTTGATTCAAGAAAATATGAAGGAAGTCAAATATCACAATAGAAGAAGGATGAAAGACCAAGAAGAACTAATCCAAATCCTAACAAATTTCATCTATCTTGAATCAAATAGAAAGACAAAGCCAACACAAAAAGAAAGAGGTCATAAAAATGTTGAGTTTTATACACGTTAACTCAAAAAAGTCTACACACTTCGTTATACATATGAAATTGATTTCTGAGACTAAATTGTAAACTAGATAAACTCATCTTTAACAGAAAAAGTATGAAAAATGTATTGTAATCACAATTAATATGTTCTAAGCCATTACGTCTAGAAAAA
>NW_020649682.1:0-1625 GCF_003573695.1 Papaver somniferum
AAAAAACACATTTTTTGAATGCGAAAAGGAGCTCTTTTAGGTCTCGGAACAGCAAAAGGAAACCCCAAAAGAGTAGAATGGTCGGAAACTTCTCTAGGAAGAGCTTTACACCGCCAATTCTCAAATTTAGCTAACCAAGCAGCATTGATAACAACACGATCCAACTTAGTAATGATTCCGTGAGAACCCGACTAACCAGTAGTCCAAGTGAATTTAATACCCAAGAAATCTGCTTCGAAAAGATTATTATCACTCATCCAATCATAAAATTCATTAATTGCTGAAGTCCTAGGCTCAAGACAACCCTTTTTCTCATCAAGTCGAAGGATACAATTGAAATCTCCCATGACAAGCCACGAGATCGACGTATCATGGCTATTAAGTTGCTGCCAAAGCCTTCGCCTAGTAACCTGAACATAACTAGCATGAACAAACGAGATATGAACTCCATCAACCTCAACTGTTATGGCCTGTTTTATTTTTTGTTGACCGAGTAAAAAAAAATTGCTCCTATTAATAACCGAGGGAACAATACCATTTAAGTAGCAAATCCACATATTAGCAATACTAGAAGCAGTCGCATTATGAATAACATGTGGATAAAAACCTTCCAACTGAAGTCTTAGTAACCAATCAACTAGGTGAAAATGTCATACTGGAACGACTTGACCGTAGTCTTAGTAACCAACAATGGCTAAATTTACATCCACATATGATTATCCAACACCTATCAAGAATTGCCTCGGATCATGCACCATTACTACTAAGAGGGAGTCTCATCCGCCACCCAATATCGAAAAAGTTCAAACGGGAGCATCTTTGGTTTTTGCATCCTCAGATGAGACATATAGTGATCCAAACATGGGAAAGTTCATACTCCCCAACACCGCCAGCAAACCTCAATATGAAGTTGAATGATACTGCAAATTCCTTGCTTCAATGGAATAAATCAACATTTGGACATCTTCCTTCTCTAATCCGTGCTATGGAAGAAACAATCGCACAAGCACAAACTATGTGTTCCCAAGTCTCAGGGCCATAACTTTTCTATTGGCTCGAACATGAAAAACAGTGTAGACAGACACATCAGATGCTGATGCGGTGCAATGAAACCTATTGGAAACAAAGATCGAGAGCTCAATGGCTTCAAGAAGGGGACCTCAACACCACCTTTTTCCATACAAAGGCTACAATTCATAGAGGGATCAATCATATTTCACAAATACAAAACGAACAAGGAGCATGGATGACAAACCAAACAACAATTGGTGCTACCATCCAGCGTTTCTTCACAAAGCAATATGTAGCAGCACCAACTATCATAGATCATTCCCTCTTTGACCATATCTCATGCAGATTATCTCCAATCCAATGCCAAAGGCTGTCCCAGCATGTCACTGACGAGGACATCCAAACTGCTCTCCGGTCAATTGGACCCAACAAAGCACCGGGCCCAGACGGTTTCACAAGTAAGTTCTTCAATACTTTCTGGCCCACGGTGAAAGATCAAGTTTGTAGCATGGTCCATCATTTCTTTGAGCATGCAGAGATACATCAACCCTTCAACCACACAAACATTACTCTGATCCCCAAAAACCAAAACCCAACCAAACCAAACCATTTTC
>NW_020649683.1:0-591 GCF_003573695.1 Papaver somniferum
AGAACATATTAATTGTAATTACAATACATTTTACAAACTTTTTCTGTTAAAGATGAGTTTATCTAGTTTACAATTTAGTCTCAGAACTCAATTTCTGACTTATAACGAAATGTGTAGACTTTTTTGAGTTAACGTATATAAAATTCAACATTTTTATGAACTCTTTCTTTTTGTGTTGGCTTTGTCTTTCTATTTGATTCAAGATAGATGAAATTTGTTAGGATTTGGATTAGTTCTGCATGGTCTTTCATCCTTCTTTTATTGTTAAATTTGACTTGCTTCATATTTTCTTGAATCAACGTACATAGAAATACAATTTTTACAAGACGTATTGCCTTAGAACATATTAATTGTAATTACAATACATTTTACAAACTTTTTCTGTTCAAGATGAGTTTATCTAGTTTACAATTTAGTCTCAGAAATCAATTTTTCTGTTCAAGATGAATTGTAAACTAGATAAACTCATCTTTAACAGAGAAAGTTTGAGAAATGTATTGTAATTACAATTAATATGTTCTAAGGCACTACGTCTAGTAAAAATTGTATTTCTATGTAAGTTGATTCAAGAAAATATGAAGCAAGTCAAAT
>NW_020649684.1:0-613 GCF_003573695.1 Papaver somniferum
AAAGGATATTTGTACTCCAAAGAACTTAGGGATCCTAAATTCGCAGACCTGGAGATAATTGCTGAGAAATACACAGTAGCGAGTTTCTTTGAAAATTATGAATTGATCTCCATGAAGAAAGAGAATACTCGCTGGGGTATTCGTTTGAAAAGGAAAGATAACATTGATGAAGCTAAAATAATCATGCAAGATATTTATTGGCATTCTGGTAAGAACACAACTCCTCGCCAATCCAAAGATGATAAATGGTGTGTTTTTCCCTTGAACCTTACCATCAATTATGTAGTTGACCCATTTATATACCAAATACATAGGAAATCCTACAGTACACCCCTCACAAGATTTCATTAACATTTAACTCATTTTTGGGTTAACAATCTTAATTTTATTGATGAATCTTTGAACAATCTTACAAGAAAAGATAAAGGAATCAAGAATAACCACTGCTCTAGATTTTCTCTCTCCTATTTACTTGCTTCTCACTCAAAAAAGATCTCTCTCCCTTTTCTTTACAACCGAATGACTATTTATAGGGAAATACATAATGGATGACAGCTAATCTGTCATTTATTTTCGGATATGGCTTGCGACATTCTCGCAACCTTACAAATAC
>NW_020649685.1:0-1308 GCF_003573695.1 Papaver somniferum
GTGATCCGACAAATCACAAGCAAATACGCCACCCACGACCCGATTTTGCAGAAATACTGGGAGCTCTCCCAATTCTATATCGACCAGATCCCCAGCATCAAATTTCGCCACATATGCAGAAAAGATAATCAACACTCGGACGCATTGGCATATATTGCATCCCATCTCACAGACCCAAGTGTGGAGGGTATTCGTGTCATGAGACTCCTCGCCCCATCTATACCAGAGACACCCGAGGTGCACGTCGACGTTGCTATCAACACGTCCGACTGATATCCGGACGGAGATCGGAGAAAGCCGATTCATTCTTACTTGGAGACAGGCGAGTTACCCAAGGGGCGACCCGAGATCAACAAAGTGAAAAGCAAATCGGCAGCTTAGGAAATCATACCTAGGACCACTCTTAAGATGCTTAAGTAAGGAAGAAGGTCAGACAATCTTGAATGAGCTAAACTACGGAGCAGCCGGAAATCACATCTCGGGACGAAATCTGTCAGCGAGAGCGAAAACGATGGGATACTTCTGGTCATATATGAACTATGATACAAAACAAATGGCGCAAGCTTGCGAAGAATGCCAGCGGTTTGGTAAGAAGATACATGCACTGCCAGTAACTCTAAACTCGGTAGTAAGCCCCTGGCCCTTCGCAAAGTGGGGGATCGATATCGTGGGACCATTACATGTGGGATTGGGGCATAGAAAATACTTAATAGTAGCGACGGATTACTTCACTAAATGGGTGGAGGCGGCACCACTGAGACATATCCGTGACAAGGACGTCTTCAGGTTCATTTGGGAGCACATCATATGTCGTTTCTGAGTACCGGCGGCCATCGTCTCGGATAATGGAAAAAAACTCCAGGGAGAAAACATCGACCTACTATTTAACACCTACAACATCAGATAAAGCAAGGCTACCCCCATATACCCTCAAAGTAATGGGAAGGCCGAGATCACAAACAAAACTATCGCCAACAATACGAAGAAAAAATTAGATGGATAATACGGTGATTGGTGCAAAGAACTCTACAATGTTTTATGGGCCTATCGAACCATTCGAAGGGAAGCAACAGGGCTATCACCTTTCATGCTGACCTATGGAACCGAAGCGATACTACCAACTGAAGCAATGATACCCACCACAAGAACTGAAGCCTGGAGGCGAAACATATTGGCAGATCTAATATTGTCCAAGCTCGATGACTTGGAGGAAACAATAGAGATGGTGTTGCAAAAAATGGAGAATTACCAAAGGAGACTACAACGAGAATACAACAAACGAGTCCGACCAAGAGAGTTTCAACCGGG
>NW_020649686.1:0-3584 GCF_003573695.1 Papaver somniferum
AATAAAGAGAAATATCAAGACATCGACATGATCACACAGGTGAAGAGGAACGACATGATAGAGCACAGATTGAAACGAATACTGACAGGCGTAGGAGAATGAGAGAAGAAACTAAAGAATACGAGATACAAGAATCAATACGTCAGAATAATCATGAGAATAGATTGAGGCAAGCAAGATTAAAAATACCTATGCGCGAAGATATAGATCAAAGCTTCAGTGAAGAAATTCTTAAAGAAATTGCGGAATTAAGAGAAATGATGACTACGACAAGAAATGGTGGAAGGAGACAATTGGAGGAAGTAATGGAGGAAGCTGGGAAAACTCCCTTTACAAAGCAGATTCAAAGGGAAGTGATACCGCCTAAGTGCAGTTTACCAACATTCACTAGCATATTTGACGGAAGCGCCTGTGCAATACAACATGTGAAATCTTACACACGATCTCTGTTGCAGTGGGAAAAAAATGACGCAATAATGTGTAAATCTTCCAAAGCTGAACACTAGATTAGATAAAGTATGGGAAGCTGTCATTCTAATGGAAGAAATCCCAGAACCACATAATGGAGGAGATGAACCACCACCAGGGAGGAGGAACATAAAATTTTGTGTATATCATCGCTTTCATTGTCACACAACAAGTGTTTGCATAAATGTGAGGAAAATCATATTGCGAATGATTGAACAATGAAAATTGGATCATTTCTTAGTACAACGACCAAAGAATTTACCACCACCACCACCAAGAGGAAATGTATATGTAAATCAGAAAGGAAAGGATACATTTGTAATTGAAGTATGCGCGAAAGCGAAGAACCTATATTGTATTTCAATTGTACATTCATTCAGAAGCATAAAAGACTTCCATGACAATGTCTTAAGAAGGGTGTATGCGAGAAATGCTGAGGAAGGGAAATTTTTAAAATTGCGAAAATATCACCATTGAAGGATTGGAAAAAACAGATTATCTCATTTAGTGCGGAAGAAACACACCAGGACGAGGGGAGTCGCATGAATGTTCATTAGTAGTGAGATTAAGAATTAATCCGAAGCCAAAAGTAGAAGATGATGAAGAAGATGAAGCAAAAACTTGAGGAATAAATAGAATACTTATAGATCCCGGAAGTTTTCTTCAACGTACAAAATTTATGGCTTCAATAGAACTGCGAACAAGCCAAAATGTAAGGTGACTATGAGGATTCTTCTTCAGAATATGCCTACAGATATTGTGTTATGTGTTGTAGATGTCGAATCCCCCTATAATGCTCTAATTGGAAGACAATGGCTGCATAGTATCTTGGTTGTGGCCTCAACATTTCATCAGTGCATAAAATTTCCCTTACCTCAGGGTGTTGGTATTATAAGAGGAGACACAGTTGAAAGTAGAAATTGTCAAGAAATTGACATTGACAAGTGCCAAGAAAGAGAGAGTAAGCGAAGAAATTGGAAAAAACATGTTGCAGATAGTCAAAGAGCTGAGAGGTTAATGGTGGATACAATATAGTTGAGAGTTAGACAAACAGAAAAACAGAGTACTGAAAAAGGGTTTAAAAAGTATGCACCCTAATAGTTATCGCACATAGAATATTGAAAGGGGTATGCGAAATAGTATTCTGAACAATATCTGCGAGTTTAAAAAGATACAAAAAATGAAGGGGATAAATCAGTATGGAGAATGTAGATATCTTTCTTTATGAGAAATAAGTTCATAAGAAATCCATGTACTAGAGTTATATAAACTCAAAATTTGAAAATGGAATGACAAATTCTAGTTTCATGAAGTGATACCATGTCGAGAAAAGAAAAATTAAAATCTTTATAATAAAACCTTAATAAAAGGCATCAGAAGTGATTTTAATCAGATTGGCTAGGAATTCGAATGTGTCATGCAACCTAGTTCGCCTACATGCAAGAGGCAAAAAAGTAAGACCTATCGCACGTCATAGTCGGAGAACCTAGAAAGCATGACTCAAGGGAAACCAACACCGACCCTGGAACTTGAGTCATGGAGATTTGGGGTGTAAACAAACGAAAATGCCCATCCGGGAGAGGTACCTCTAATTTTCAGTCTAAGATATTAATCTTAGATTGAGAGAATAAGGTGAGAAAGTCTCTCCTAAGGTGTGAAAAAACTCGATCTGGGCGCCGAGGTACACGGTTGAGTCAAGAGTTCCCGGGGCGTATGGAGTGTACCTTCCCACTCTTGACAAGTCCTGACTATGATGCACTTGGTCCGAAGATACCCCACTTAGGGTGCGGTCTCGCAACCATAAACCTCATCGGTGTTGGGATGTGAGATTGGGAAATGAAATGGTTGCTGAATTAACCAGATGGAAAGACCCATAACCTTAACCCGGTAGAGGTAAGCTTCCTTGAAGGGGCAATCAGGGGGAAGATAAGGACAGCACCCTCCATTAGGGAGTTGAATTGTGTCAAAAGACGTAAATGTCATAAGACTTTTTACTCAAGGGAGTACTAAGACTTATCATATTTATGCGATAAAACCTGAAGAGGAAATAATACAAGAAAAAGATAAGATGAGGTCAATGGGTCGATACGTTAGAGCGTAAAGACCGCCTGCGATCTCATCACATAGAATTGAAGCAAGATAATACCTTTACATAGGAAGGAAAAATAATACCTTGTGAGAAACATAAATTTTATACTAATTTTGTTTTGCAGGAATTTACAGGGAAATAGGAATACTACGAAAGCATTCACACCAAATGCATGAAGAACTATAAAATATAATTAATCATATTAAGTCTATCAAGATGTGTCAATTAACATAGGCAAGAATGGGAATGCAAAGGGAATGTTATTTGCCTCATTTGATAGACTCATATACCTGAGAGAGAATGATATTTTGGACGTGAATGCGAGCAAAAGGAATTTATATAAAAGGAGTGAAAATTAATGCTCAAAAGGTGCATGTTTTTAAGGTTACATGAAAATATTCAGAAGGCAAAGAATTTACAAAGAATTTACAAAAAATGAACCACTTATTTCTTCTTCAGATTATTCATCTCCTCCCTCACTGTCTGAAATATATCAGAAATATGTTCATTATCAGGGATTTCAAGAAATTTATACTTTGTAAGAGGGATGTTATTCTCAACACAGACGTTCTTAACAGCAGCTTCGCGAGCACGATTAGCATCATTGCTATTATTTGAAACCATGATGATGAAGTTCTTCTTCAATTGATGATACTTAGAATTGCGAGCAAATAAATCTTTTTCTTCAGAAGCTAAGCGAGTTTTTAATTCTTCAATATTTTGAGGATAATTCTTCTCTTTTTCAGAAGCTAAACGAGTTTCTAACTCTTCAATCTTCTGAAGATAATTCTTCTCCTTATCTGTAAAATATGAATAAGCAAGTTACAATACATATAAAAAAAATGTGTTATTCTCAGAAAAAAGATAAGTATTAAAAGAGCAATATTTGACCTTCATAATTGGAAACAATGTCTTTAACCAATGCGGAATGTTCAGCTTGAAGACTCACGTTTATGGCTAAGTCCTTTCTAGCATCATTCAGAACTCTAGCAGCCCAACTAAATTCATCTTCGCTTTCTATGAGAAG
>NW_020649687.1:0-1783 GCF_003573695.1 Papaver somniferum
AGAAATATTGAAGAGAGTAATAGGAAGAAGGTTCTGGTTGTTCCTAAACGCACTCAGAAGTGGGTACCAAAGAAATCCAATAATGCCTTGAGTGTGAAAAGGAATGATCTTCCAGAAAATTCCATGACTATGGAGAAGGAAGTATCCATGATGTTGGAACTTAACAAGTTTTTTGGAAAAATGGAATTGGATGTGAAAGGTTCTAAAAGTGATCTCTTTCATGATAATCCAACGGTCACTTGTGATGAGCAAGACATTGTTCACCCCAACGCAACTTGATTGTGTTGTAAGTGCATCCTCACCAAGGAATGCCCTGCTATGTATACGGTGAGGGAAGCACGAGAATTGGGGAACACATATATGTTCGGTAAGGCTGTAGAATTCGACTAGATTCTTCTAAAAAGGTACGTCTATAAACCTGAGCAAGATTTATGTTTTTATTTGCTTAGTGTACTTATAATGATCCATGTACCTTTCTTATTGTTCATTTCTACCTAACTTGATCTGTGTTTAAGGTTCTTAAAAGTTTAGGTTTGAAAATAGTATTTCGGGATGTTCGGACTTCATGATACACATACCACGTATGCATACCGGTATGCATACTGGGCTGTAGACGTCGATATTCGGTAAACTTGTTTTGGCCGTAACTTCTTCGTCCGAACTCGGAATGACCTAATTCTTTTTGCACTATATTCCTCTTTGAATTATATTCAAATTGAAGATGAGAACTTCTGAATTTGGATGAGTTAAGATTGGTATTTGTTCTGTCTCTTGTTTTTGAATGTTTTGCTCTGTTTCGTTGCACTTGTTCCACTTCTCTTGGACTTGGGAACTTGGATTCTTGGAGTACTACTCTTCTAATCTCATTTGTATCTTTTACAATAATGTTGTTGGTGAATCACAAATAAGAAATTTCAAGAATGGGCGGTAGCACGCATTACTATGAGATTCTTGAATGTTCACAATTTTTTTTGTGATTATGGTACATGGTCGTTAATGACTTTGTATGTTCTTCTTTGTTAAGAAAATATTTTTATATGCCTTTGGTAGATATTCTTGGTGTAAATCCGGGGGAAAAGATTGATTCTACCCTCTAAGGACAAATCATCTTATATGTGCATTACGAGTTTGTCTTGATGCCAAGGAAACTTCTTATGAGAAATTACTCTTCTTTTTGAGAAGGATTACTAGAGTTTGGAATAGCCATTATTGTGATTACACATAGCTATGTCCAACGTTTTCATCTTCTTGTTTTAGGTTTATTTGTTTGGAAGATGATGTTTGCAGTATTAATCTTTATGGTTTTATATATTGCGATATTATTATGGGATATGTGTGTTTACGTCCGTGAACTTGATTGTCCCATACTTTGTCAAAAGTAAAGTCGCTAGTAAGTCGATATGCATGTATTGGTAAAATAATGAATGGAATGTTGACAAATACAAAAGTTAAGCCTATATTTTCAATTTATTTGATGGAAGATAGGTTAAAATCTTTTGTTTTCAAGGATTATGTCTATTAATATCGTTATGCAAATAGTGATGGGAAGATAGAATGAATCCTTGAGTATTCCGTAGTATTGAGCATAATCAATTGAATTGATCACCTCTTGTGTTTAATTTGGTTGCGTATTCCGATTAAATTAATCATGGGTTTACTTGTGATTAATTTGGTTGAGTTTTTTGGATATAGAAAATCATTCTCATGGTTTTTGGTGTCCAATAAAATCCTTCTTTTCTTTTGAAATTAAGGTCGCTCTTGTTGTTCTATCGGGAATGACATC
>NW_020649688.1:0-453 GCF_003573695.1 Papaver somniferum
AAATACCCCTTATTATAAATATTTTCTACTTATATAACTCTCTTTGTCCCCTAAGGTTTTGTGTAATCTCTTTTTCGACTATTTGGCTCATAACTTCTTCATACGAAGTGGGAATGACCTCATTCTTTTTCTGTTACCTCTGTCTTTCAGTTCCCCACAGTATAAAAGAAATATTTTAGGATTTGGACGCTTATCAATTGGTGTTTCATCCTTATATTCAATGTAAAGGATGACTTCCCTCTTTATTTTTGGAATCAACATACGTAGAAATGCAATTTGGATAACATGTAAAGTCTTTAAATGTATTTTTTTTTTACCACAATCATTTTTTAGAAAATTTTATAATAAAAATGAGTTTATCTAGTTTATTTTTTGGTTTTAAAAAAAGGATTTTGACTTCTAACGAAGTCACTTGACTTCCTTGAGTCAATGCATCCAAAATGCAAGCTTTTT
>NW_020649689.1:0-1107 GCF_003573695.1 Papaver somniferum
TTCATTTTCCTCTAAAGCATAATTACCACCTGGAACAAGCTTAATAGGAGATTGAGCTTTCTTCTTAGTTGACATTCTATCCATTTGCTCCTTTTTTTCCTTGAAATAATCTTGTCTAAAGGCTGGATCTCTAATGAATTTAACACGCACTTCATCAATCTGAATAGTACTTGCTTCCTCTAATTCCTCCATAGACAAAATATTACCCATATCAAAAACATTTTCCTTCAAACCCGATTCAAGATAGATGAAATTTGTTAGGATTTGGATTAGTTCTGCTTGGTCTTTCAACCTTCTTCAATTGTGAAATTTGACTTCCTTGATATTTTCTTGAATCAACGTACATAGAAATGAAATTTTTATTAGAGGTATTACCTTAGAACATATTAATTGTAATTACAATATATTTTTCAAACTTTTCTGTTAAAGATGAATTTATCTAGTTTACAATTTAGTCTCAGAAATCAAATTCCGACTTATAACGAAGTGTGTAGACTATTTTGAGTTAACGTATGTAAATTCAACATATTTATGAACACTTTATTTTTGTATTGGATTTGTCTTTCTATCTGATTCAATTTTTTTTGCTAGGTCAAAAAGATTATTAAAGGAAAAAAACATAATTACAAGAATTACAAAATGGGAGGTTCTAGACCTCCCCACCCCCATAAACCAAAGGGGAGAAAAAAAAACTCTAAAAACTCATAAAATAAGCTCCTAAACATTAAAAATTAACATAAAGAAGAGAACTAGGAAATTAAAATCGTTTTCGTCTTCCAACTCTAAAATTCTTCTTCTTGGGAATGAGATCATCAATTATTTGAGTTAAATCATAGGGCTCCTTGTATTCATTTTCATAATCATCATAGCCATAATCCTCTTCATTTTCCTCTAAAGCATAATTACCACCTGGAACAAGCTTAATAGGAGATTGAGCTTTCTTCTTAGTTGACATTCTATCCATTTGCTCCTTTTTTTCCTTGAAATAATCTTGTCTAAAGGCTGGATCTCTAATGAATTTAACACGCACTTCATCAATCTGAATAGTACTTGCTTCCTCTAATTCCTCCATAGACAAAATATTACCCATATCAAAAACATTTTCCT
>NW_020649690.1:0-1833 GCF_003573695.1 Papaver somniferum
TTTGAAGTTGGATACTAAGGACTTGGAACAATTTGGAGGAGTTCTGGGTATATTAGAGCGCTGAAATTTGTTGGGTAGTTGCGATATGTCCCAACAAAACTATCATGAGTGTTTTGGTCGATCAAATTTGGCTGGAAAATCCGTGAGAAGGAATCAGGGCTGTACGTGCATGGGAGAAGCAGTTCACGAATTTGAGTGTGTTCTACACATGTTTGATGACTCTAGCAACAACAAAGATCGTGAAATAGATAAACAAGGAAGTATAGAAAGCTGAGAGCATCGACAGAGCCGAATTCGGAAAGAAAATATTCCCGAGATATTTTTCTTCACAGCCGAATAAATGAGGATTATTCAGGAGTTTATGGCGAGATTAAATGAGGCTTAGGAGTATAAAAAGGTTGCTTGGGTCTAGTAGAAGGGGTGTCGAGAGTTTGGGGTCGAGAGGAGGTCCAGAGAAGCAGAAATCAAGAGTTGATGAAACTTTGTTTCTGCTGCTGCTGATGATGAAGAAAACCAAGAACACGAAGAACAGACTCGTAAGGACAGTCGTTTATCAACACTGTCTAAGACTCAATCCGTGGGTCGCAGTGCAGTCTAAACAGCAGCAGCACTTGCATTGTATCGTTCATTCTGTTACGCTTTTTGTGCTTCGTAGATTACAGTTTTAAACCATTTTCTCTTTTTCTCTCCATTGTAAACACCATTTGAGCCATAATAAAATATTTTGAGCGTGTTTTCATCATGATGATATAAACCCAACACTGGGATGACGGAGGAGGATGAATATCGTGCATGGGTAAAAAAATTTTTTTTATGACTTTTGCATTAATTTAAAATTGAAATATGATTTGAATTAATTGGTTGTTATTTAATTTGATGATGTATGCTTAGCTTATTGTTTTGATACATCATGCTTAGGACTTACAATCAATGTTTTAAGAATATATCTTGGCAAAATCAGAGTCTATGTTAATTTTATTGAGTTTTAATTGTCAAAGAATATATGAATAAACCTTGTGTAGTGAATTCAGACAAATCCTTAGTCCCAGTACCTCTCACCCATTGTTAATATTTTTTTGTATATAATTTTATTAAATCTAAAATTTCATTTCCTTCACAATTCTGAAACGAACCTGTTTACTACAACCCCAAAAAAATCTTTTATCATGCACATGCTGATCATTCACATTCCCATGATTCACACTCCCATACCCCTTACGCACGTGGAGAAAGCAACACACGCGGAAGAGGACACAAGGGACCCAACAGAGGTCACGGGGCGTGGTGGTGGTAATTCAAATGTTTGGAACAGAGATGTACCTTCTGGCCCAAGTGGTGGCAGCTCCAAGGTCGATACCCCCTATTAAGAAGGCCGAAGCTGGAAACGGTCCTTGTTATAGGTGTGGATCCACTGCACATTGGTACCAACAATGTAAAGCTAGTAACAAAGTTGCATATATCTACAAGAAGTATCGAGAGTTTGTAGAACAAGAATCTAACTATCTGGAAGAAGATGAGAATTCCCCTGATGTAAACCTCACAATTCCAAGGCAACAAGAGTCATGCCATATTGGGTACACCTGATTTGGATTGAAATTGTTTCTTTAGTTACCTTTTTGATCTTAGACGTTTATTTTAATAGACTCTGGTTTAAATAATTTTTCTTGATGGCTTGGACTACTTTATATGTCGTCATGATTAACTTATGAATGGATTATCTATGAGTATTTATTATATTAATCATATTTTGGTAATAGTTTAATAGATTATTTTTACCTTGATAATCTGTTGTTTAGAATGTATATTAGGAAGAAAAATATATCATTCTAGTAA
>NW_020649691.1:0-924 GCF_003573695.1 Papaver somniferum
CCTTAGAACATATTAATTGTAATTACAATACATTTTTCAAACTTTTTCTGTTAAAGATGAGTCTATCTAGTTTACAATTTAGTCTCAGAAATCAATTTCCGACTTATAAAGAAGTGTGTAGACTTTTTTGAGTTAACGTATATAAAGTTCAACATTTTTATGAACTCTTTCTTTTTGTGTTGGCTTTGTCTTTCTATTTGATTCAAGATAGATGAAATTTGTTAGGATTTGGATTAGTTCTTCATGGTCTTTCATCCTTCTTCTATTGTGAAATTTGACTTCCTTCAAATTTTCTTGAATCAACGTACATAGAAATGCAATTTTTTCTAGACGTATTTCCTTAGAATATATTAATTGTAATTACAATACATTTTTCAAACTTTTTATGTTAATGATGAGTCTATCCAGTTTACAATTTAGTCTCAGAAATCAATTTCAGATTTATAACGAAGTGTGTAGACTTTTTTGAGTTAACATATATAAAGTTCAACATTTTTATGATCTCTTTCTTTTTTTGTTGGCTTTGTCTTTCTATTTGATTCAAGATAGATAAAATCTGTTAGGATTTGGATTAGTTCTGCATGGTCTTTCATCCTTCTTCTATTGTGAAATCTGTCTTCCTTCATATTTTCTTGAAACAACGTACATAGAAATGCAATTTTTACTAGACGTATTTCCTTAGAACATATTAATTGTAATTACAATACATTTTTCAAACTTTTTCTGTTAAAGATGAGTTTATCTAGTTTACAATTTAGTCTCAGTAATCAATTTCCGACTTATAACGAAATGTGTAGACTTTTTTGAGTTAACGTATATAAAATTCAAAATTTTTATGAACTCTTTCTTTTGGTGTTGGCTTTGTCTTTCTATTTGATTCAAGATAGATAAAATTTGTTAGGATTTGGATTAGTTCTGCATGGT
>NW_020649692.1:0-267 GCF_003573695.1 Papaver somniferum
AGAAATCAATTTCCCACTTATAACGAAGTGTGTAGACTTTTTTGAGTTAACGCATATTAAAATAGACATTTTTATGAACTCTTTCTTTTTGTGTTGGATTTGTCTTTCTATTTTATTCAAGATAGATGAAATTTGTTAGGATTTGGTTTAGTTCTGCATGGTCTATCATCCTTCCTCTATTGTGAAATTTGACTTGCTTCATATTTTCTTGAATCAACGTAAATAGAAATGCAATTTTTACTAGACGTATTTCCATAGAACATATTA
>NW_020649693.1:0-542 GCF_003573695.1 Papaver somniferum
AAAAACACCTACAAATACATAAAATAATCAAATAAGTACAATATCGAGTACTAACAATATATACAAATGAGCTATATTAGACACATAAATGCGTCTATCAACGATGCACTGGAATTCCCTCCTCTAGTTTGAAGAAAGTGAAGGCTACACTTAATGGTAAAAATCCTTCCCCATGCTGGTTCCTATCTTCTTATCAAAGTGATGAAAATTTTAGGAACCTGGTAAAAGACTTCATCAACAAGAGAAACATCTTAAAATCTCGGATATCTGCATCCTTAGAAGATATTGTTCACTATGAACGAATGCTGTCTCAATCTACAAGCACTGTGCAAAAACTAGAAAAGAAACTCAGTAAGCTGACAGTGTTCTCAAAAGATTTGGAGGAGTTGAATGATCCTTTTGTTAATGATCTATTCAATAATGAGGAGTTCTCTGAAGAAACTTTAAAGAAGTTCATCGATAACTAGGAAGTCTTCTTTTTGGATTAGATGGAAGAATAACTAGTGTTTGAATAGCGATGATTGTGACTACACATAGCTATC
>NW_020649694.1:0-294 GCF_003573695.1 Papaver somniferum
CTAGTTTACAATTTAGTCTCAGAAATCAATTTCCGACTTATAACGAAATGTGTAGACTTTTTTGAGTTAACGTATATAAAATTCAACATTTTTATGAACTCTTTCTTTTTGTGTTGGCTTTGTCTTCCTATTTGATTCAAGATAGATAGAATTTGTTAGGATTTGGATTAGTTCTGCATGGTCTTTCATCCTTCTTCTATTGTGAATTTGACTTCCTTCATATTTTCTTTAATCAGCGTACATAGAAATGCAATTTTTACTAGACGTATTGCCTTAGAACATATTAATTGTAAT
>NW_020649695.1:0-383 GCF_003573695.1 Papaver somniferum
TGTTAAATTTGAGTTTATCTAGTTTACAATTTAGTCTCAGAAATCAATTTCCGACTTATAACGAAGAGTGTAGGCTTTTTGGAGTTAACGTATATAAGATTCAACATTTTTATGAACTTTTTCTTTATATGTTGGCTTTGTCTTTCTATTTGATTCAAGATAGATAAAATTTGTTGTTCTTGCTGGTTTTTCATCCTTCTTCTATTGTGAAATTTGGCTTCCTCCATATTTTCTTGAATTAACGTTCATGGAAATGCAATTTTTACTAGACATAATTCCTTAGAACATATAATTTGTGATTAAAATACATTTTTCAAACTTTTTCTGTTAAAGATGAGTTTATCTAGTTTACAATTTAGTCACGGAAATCAATTTCCGACTTA
>NW_020649696.1:0-493 GCF_003573695.1 Papaver somniferum
CAATGAATCACAATTCATGGTATATCATCAAATTTTCTTCCAAGAAATCCATATCAATCCAATTCAACTTAATAGCTTTCCTAGACATGTATCATATTACGGTAATATGCATCGTATTAGAAAACATGCTAAAGTAGCATCATTAAGTATCCTATTCATGACATAAACCTAAGTCAAAGGGGTAAAAGAATTGTATATTAATCCAGTGGCTCACACAACAACGAAGCAGGAAATCAATCATTGCTCCCACATTTGGTCGACTTAGCACATACAATATGAGTATGCTATGGTGTTCTCCCACTTAAGTGGGCATGTCTTGCGTTAAAAATATACACCATACAGATCTTAGCCTAGTCGCTAAAAAGCGCCTAACCTGAATTTCTAAACCCAGTCATACACATAAAGACTATTTAGAAAATCACATCTGGCTTTATAACAGGCTTCATTAAGTGGTGGTCAAACTTAATGAATGATCTCTTTGAGATCTCATCTT
>NW_020649697.1:0-1260 GCF_003573695.1 Papaver somniferum
AATCTGTATGGACTAACTCCAATATACTTTTAAGAGAATCAACTAGACAGTCAGACTCAATCTTAATAAAAGTATATCAAAGAGTTATATCTCTCTTTCTCGATTCAATACTTATTCAAGCAAATAGAAATCTGCGAGTCTAATTGAATACAAGAGAAATCACTTGAACGGTACCAAATACCAATGTTCAAGTATCAATCAATTTCAATCAACAACCAAAGGTTGGATTTCCCAATTGATTGATTCAACGCACAACCTGTGATATTTAAATTATATAACAAAATATAATACGGAAAAGAAATAACACAGACACCAGAAGTTTTGTTAACGAGGAAACCGCAAATGCAGAAAAACCCCGGGACCTAGTCCATATTGAACACACACTGTATTAAGCCGCTACAGACACTAGCCTATTACAAACTAACTTTGGTCTGGACTGTAGTTGAACCCCAATCAATCTTACACTGATTCAAGGTACAGTTGCGCTCCTTACGTTTTTTGATAAATCAAGGTGAACATGAACCAATTGATAAACCAGACTTATATTCCCGAAGAACATCTCAGTATTATCAATTACCTCAAAATAATATAAATCGTATGATGGCGAAACTAGATATTGTGGAATCACAAATGATGAGACGAAGATGTTTGTGACTCCTTTTATATCTTTTCTATCGGAGAAATTAATCTCAAGCCAATCTTACGATTGTACTTAGTACGATAGAAATAACAAGATCAGATCACACAACTACAAGATAAGTAGTATCGGCCTGGCTTCACAATCCCAATGAAGTCTTCAAGTCGTTAACCTACAGGGTCTCGGTAGAAACTTAAGATTAAAGGAGAATCGACTCTATCTAATGTAACTAGTATCACACAGGAGGTGTGGGATTAGGTTTCCCAGTTGCTAGAGTTCTCCCTTATATAGTCTTTCAAATCAGGGTTCGCAATCAATGTTAGCTTAGTAACAAAGCATTGAATATTCACCGTTAGATGAAATCCTGATTAGATTCAAGCTAATATATTTCAAACGTTGGATCGAAACTTAGCTTATTACACACAAATGAAATATACATTTATTTAGGTTTGTGTAACCGTACCCAAACATGTACATCTAGTTGGTTCAACAGTAGTTAAACAAATGGTTAGCCATATGAGCACTTTCATATCAACCATATTATTCTTTACCACAACTAGTTCAAATGACTCAAATGAACTAGTTAGAGAGTTGTTCAATTGCTTAGATATTTATAATAGACA